>NW_024412401.1:36546982-36577893 GCF_014898765.1 Herpailurus yagouaroundi
CTCAGCCCGGCCGGTGCAGGGCCTCCGACCGACCGCGGCCGAGCGGGGCCTGGGCGCGGGCGCCGGGGAAGCCCGCCGCGGCGGGCACAGGAGGAAGCGGCGGCGGCGCGTCCCGAGCCGTGCGCGCCATGTCGGGCGGGCCCCCCAAGGGCCTGCCGTCCACCGGGCCCCACTCCCTGCTCGACATGCCGCACCCGCTGGCCGGCTCCAGCAGCGAGGAGGCCGTGGGCGGCGACAGCACGCCCAGCCCGGACCTGCTGATGGCCCGCAGCTTCGGCGACAAGGTGGGGCGCGCGGGGCTGGGGACCGGGAGGCGCGTTTCGCTCTCGCGGGGGATGGTGGACCCGGAGCTCTCCCTCCGGGCCCCGGGCCGCGCCCACCCTGGCGCCCCTGCCCGGGGGCGGGCGTTCCCTGGCTCCCCAGAGCCATCGGAAAATCGTCCCTCCCGGCCGCCCCCGCGGGGTCGTAGCCGCAGGCGGGGCGGCAGGAGGGGGCGGGCATGCCCCGCCTTGACGGGTCGCGAGCGCGGGTGACAGCTGGAGGGGAGGGGTCCTGGCCGCGTGGTGCGGCCAGTGGCGGGTGTGCAGTGCCCGGCGCGTGGGATGGGGTCCCGGGTTCCTCCCGGTGCATCTGCGAAGGCTGAGCTGCTGGGTGACTTGTAGCTCCCCTACTTTCCTGGCACTGCAAAGAAGCAAGAGTTAATGGTTTTCCCTGGTGGGAGCGGCAGCGTTGGTCTTGCTGCCCGGGTCGTCTTCCTCACGCTCTGTCATGTGGGGAGTGATCTTTGTTTAGGTTTGCTGTGTGCCCCGAGGAGTCACCTGACTCAGACCCCGGCCGGCGGGTGGGGAGAGTCTCGCTGTGGTTTTCTGTCTGGGGCTCTTTCTTTCACCTCTCACGGCCTTCCACACTGTTTAGTTTTGTCAGAGACCCGTTTTTTGTGGTTGATGGAAGGAAAGCTCGCCCTTTGACCTTCTTTGTGCAGAAGGAAGCTCCTGATATTCTTAGAGCGGCATAATAATCCTGCTGCTTTGAGAGACAGCAGAGTACGGTGAAGGGCGAGGGGCGGCATCCCCATGACCCCCTGCCCCATGGCCATTTCAGCTGCGACCAGGACTTGAGCTGTGATCCTCTCAGCGCTGCTGTGCCCACCTACTCACCGATATGCAGAAATTAGAATTGTTCTCAACACTTGTGATCAGGACTCCCTCCTCCCAGTAAAATACTGAATGAATTCCTCCTTGTCCCAATGTTAAATGCAACCAGAGGGGACCTCTTTCCCCCGTAGATGGGAGGGCATGTGATACAATAAAAATGAGTATTAGTGCACTGAGCACTCAAAATGGCTATGGAGGGGGACTTGATGTACCTTCCTGAAAGAGTTGATGAAAGCCAGGAGTGGGGAGTAGAGCATTAGGAGCAAAAAGACTTAAAAAGCTAATTAAACCAATGAATTGAGCAGGTTGAGGTGTGTGTTGTGGGGGAGGGGGTTCCTTGTGATTATTTCTCTTTATTTTATAGATGACAAACTATGAAGAGTTATGTTGCTTGGAAATACCTTGCCCATATTTGACGTTCAATAAGTAATTGTCAAATGACTGAAAGAATAATTTGTTGCTCTCTTAAAGACAAATTGTTCCTGCATGCATGTGTGCATGTAGGATACGAAGTTAAACCTTCTGATTTCCTTCTCAGGATAGTGAATTAATTATCTATTGCTGTGTAACAAATTACACCAAAATTTTGCACCCGCAGATAGTTTGTGTGGGTCAATAGTGTCATGTCATCCAGGAGCAGCTGAGCTGGGTGGTTCTGACTCCGGTCTCTTTTGAGGTAGCAGTCAAGGTGTTGACCAGGGTTGGGGTCATCTGAAGATTGGGTTGGGGGAGGATCAGCTTCCAGGCTCATTCACTTGGCTGTTGACAGGCCTTAGTTCCTCTTTATAGGGCGGCTTGCCATGGCAGCTAGTTTTCCCCCAGAGAAAGTGGTCCAAGAGAGCAAGTGATCCCAAGATTCAAGCTATACTCTTGTATGATCTAATCTTGGAAGTGACATAATTCTGCCGTATTCTATTGATCACACTGCTAGTACAAAGTGGGAAGAGGGTATAAATATAGGAGGTAGGGGTCCCTGGGTGACTCAGTCCGTTGAGCATCTGACTTTGGGTTTTGGCTCGGGTCATGACCCCAGGGTTGTGGGATCAAGTCCTGTGTCCGGCTCTGTGCTGGGCGTGGGGTCTGTTTAGGATTCTCTCTCTCCCTCTGCCTCTGTCTTGCCCCCATGTGTGCACACGCCTCACATTCTCTCTTTCTATGCCTCTCTCAAATAAAAAAAAAATAAATAAAATCTTTAAAAAATATATCAGGAGACAGGGATTATCTGGCTATCTTGAGTGCTGGATGACACTGATTGCTATTCTAGTTATTTATTTTAAAGGTTTTTAAAATTTATTATTATTTACTAATTGCGATACCCAACGTAGGGCTTGAACTCATGACCTTGAGATCAAGAGTCACATGGCTCTTTCACTGGGGCAGCTAGGTGCCCCCACTAATGGCTATTTTAAACATTTGCTTAGCGATCCACTCTTGGAGGACACTTGTCTCAGAAATATGGGCATTTTACTAATAAATACTGGGAGGACAAATGCCCTGTACCACCAAGGTCTTGTTGGTGGGCAGGAAGTCAGGCCCAAGTCTAGTTACTCCTGGCTTCCAGTTCTATGAGAAGACAGTCTTGAAGCCATTATTATTAATTATTGAATGTTTAATAAGTCTCCATACAGCTGTAAGAAGCATCAAAATGACATCACTCCCAAGGGCCTGATTTATAGTAAGCCACTTTTCCTTGGAGGCTAAGTAATGTAATTTCTTTCTCTGACTGGAAGTAATATTTTCCTTGAATCTTGGCGTGCATGTATGTTCTAGCAACTCTGGAGAAATTTCTGTAGAGAGAAGCTAGCATGCAACAGAGGTGAGTCAGGACCAGTGGAAGGAAGGCTTCTCTTTGCCCTGCTTTCTCTTGCCTAGGCAGCATGCGGGTCATTGGAGGACAGGTAGGAAAGCTGAGTGCTGTGATCGGTCTTTGAAAAGAAACCTGTTTTCTTGCCTTTTTGGACAGTGCATTGTGACCCTGGATGCCTAGTTCAGAGTCAGTTCTGGGATTGGAGAACGAGGGTTTGACAGGCTGCTCGTGGTGCAGGGTTATTTATTGTATTATGCGGAGGAGAATCGCTTTCTGTGGGCCCAGGATGTTGCCAAGCACAGGGAAGTCTTGTGTCTCGGTCCAGCAGACACTACTGAGTGGCATCTGGGATGCTTGCTTGAGAAGGAGCAGCAACCAAATATGCCCTTTTCATCCACTGCCTTTGAAAATCATCCAAACCTTGGAGCTACGGGAGAATCCTTCCTATCTTCCCAGGGTTGCGTGAATTCTTTTCATGCCAGCTGAACTCACCAGGCCTTCTATCACCACCTCCTTCATCTCCTCCTAAAATGTAAATAAACCACTTGACCTGCCTCGCTTTTTTACTTTCATCTGCAAACCACTCTGGGCTACTTCTCCCCTGACTCAGCCTCCAACTCCTGCGTGCCTCCCAGAACTTAACACCAAGCCCGCTCAAGCCCCAGCTGTGGTTAACAACCCTTCCCACATCCTCAACCTCTTCACTGAACTCTTCTGCCTACTTCCTGCCCTCTTAGGTTACTGCTTCTGCCAAAGTCTTCAAAATGGAGCTGTCTTTTCCTCCTGTACTCCACTTATATCAGGATCAGGAGATGGAGGTCAGTTTCCTTTCTCTCCACTGCCCTTTTTTTAAATTAAAAAACATTTTTTTTAACATTTATTTATTTTTGAGAGAGAGACAAAGCATAAGTGGGGTCGGGGCTGAGAGAGAGAGGCAGACACAGAATCCGAAGCAGGCTCCAGGCTCTGAGCTGTCAGCACAGAGCCTGATGCGGGGCTCAGACTCATGAACCATGAGATCATGACCTGAGCTGAAGCTGGACGCTTAGCCAACTGAGCCACCCAGGTGCCCCTCCACTGCCTTTTATAAACCAAGCTCTGCTCCCTGGAGGCTCATGTCATTTTATTTGTTCATTCACGTATTTGAGGACCTACTATGAGATAGGCACTGTTCCAGGAACTTGAGATGAGTCAACCAGTGAATACCGCTGCCCTCATGGGGTACTTTTTGTGACTATATACTATGTTATATAAAAAATGCTATGGGAGGGAGAAAAAGTAGGATGAGGGGAGTCAGGATCACTGGCTGTGGGACGGGGATTTGGAGAGGCTTTACTGAGAACTTGAGATTTGAGTAGAGACTTGGAGGACATGAGGGATGGAGTTAGCGAGTGGATATCTGGAGGAGTGTCCTTCTAGGAGGAAGGAACAGCCAAAGAAAAGTCTTGAAGGCATCTGCCTAGTGTGGACTGGAAGAGCCCAGAAGCCAGTGTGGCTGGGGCAGAGTGAACAGTGGAGAGTTGGCCGACAGCAGAGAGGGGAAGGGTCCGGATTGTGTAGGGCCTCACAGGTCACCCTGAGAACAGGCCTTTACTTTGAGTGCCATTGCAGTGTCTCCAGCAGAAGGAGGGACATGATTTGACTTATATGTTGAAAAGGCTCACACAGGCTGTTGAATTGAGAATCCTTTATTTGGCTCTTCCACTGAATTCATTTCCTTTTAGTTAAAAGGACATAAACCAAGTGCAAACTGGCCGAAGGAAGAAAAAAAAAAAAAGGCTCCTGGCTTATGTTTTTGAAAAGTCCCAGGTATTTTGGCTTCAGGAGTGGCTGGAACTAGGTATTCAAATGATATTGGGAATCTGTCACCCCATCTCTTGGCGTTGCTTTCTTCTGTGTTAATTTTATTCTCAAGCTAGTGAAGGGGTACCTTCTACACATAAGCTTCACAACTTCAGCAGGAAGAGAGCACCTCTTTGCTGAGGGCTCCAGCAAAAGCCCTGGGCTGCTGTCTCATGGGCCTAAATCGGGTAAGTGCCGAAACCAAGCTCTGTAAGTCTGATGCCCAGACCTGCACCAGGTCCTCATCTTTGGAGAGAGGAGAAGGGAAGTTTTTGGTAGGTCTGTTTGTTTGAACTGTGAAATGTACATGCAAAGTATATAAAATGTATCCATACGGTTTGAAGAATAAAATGTATCTCCGAGGTTTAAAGAACAATAAACACTCATGTTCCTACCCCCCAGATTAAGAGAATATTACTAGTATTTTATTTTATTTATTTATTTAAAAAAATTTTTTTAAATTTATTTATTTTTGAGAGACAAAGCATGAGTGGGGGAGCGGGGTGGTACAGAGAGAGAGGGAGACAGAATCTGAAGCAGGCTCCAGGCTCCGAGCTGTCAGCACAGAGTCTGACATGGGGCTTGAACTCATGGACTGTGAGAGCATGACCTGAGCTGAAGTAGGATGCTTAACTGACCGAGCCACTCAGGTGCCCCTTATTTATTTATTTTTAAAGATTTTATTTTGAAGTAATCTCTACACCTAATGTGGGGCTCGAACTCACAACCCTGAGATCAAGACTTGCACACTCTACCAACGGAGCCAGCCAGGCACCCACAAGAATATTACTAGTATTTTAGAAGCCCCATGTGTGCCTGGGGAGGATGGAGGTGGTTACCAAAGCAGGATCAGGAGGCTGCTAACAGAAGGAGGAACAAAGGAATGTGAGGCAAGCAGAAACACATGTCCGTTATAGGCCTTCCACGACCTTTTTCTTCCCTGTCATTTCTAACTTGCCGGCCTTTCATTCTTCTTCATTAAAATCTCTAGACCCCAAGTCACTGTCTTCTCAAGTCATGCCCTCACCTCACGGTGACTCTGTTCAAACCTACAAAACTATCAGCTTCTTGACTTGAATCTGCACACACCTTCACCTCTTTTTTAATTCAGTTGCCCTCTCCCTGGCCACAGCCTTGCGCTATGATGCCCAGAACGGTTCGGGCTCAGAGATAATGCCATCAGATATCTTCTCTTGCCTTACCGTCCCCGCAGTTAGTCATTACTGCCTGCACCTGTTCTCTGACCACCTGTACTTCCCTCCCTCCTTTATTTTGTATTTTTATTTTTTATTTAAGTAATCTCTACATCCCACATGGAGCTTGCACTCATGACCCTGAGATAAAGAGTCACCTGCTCTTCTGACTGAGCCAGCCAGGTGTCCCTCACCTCCCTCCTTTAGATGGGGGGGCTCATCTCATCAGTTGCTCCCTCCACTTCCTTTCTTCGACTCCCTTCTCTCCTCCTTTTACACCCAGCCTGGATCATTCCATTGCTTCAGATCTCTTCCTGCACCTTGAGAATTGCTGCCAGTGTAAATTCACTGGTTTTAACCACAACTGGGGCCTCAGTGGTGCTGGGCACTCCTTTCTTTCCATAGAGGCTCCCGTTCTGTGCCGTGGCTGATCTGACGCTTTTCTCTGTCCCTCACACCTCCCCCTCCCCCCATTCTACCCTCCCATTCTGCTGATGAGAAGACAGAAGCCACCGTAAAAGAACTTCCTTTTTCCAGACTGTGAAACGATGTGAATCCGTAGCCATTGTTTCTTGGTTGCCCCAGTCGCTGTAGAAGGGATTCTAAGGCACCCCTGGACTGTATGGCCCGCCCCCTCTGGCCTCTCTGAGACCTCGCTCCGTTCATCATCCTCACCCATTTCTGTGTCTTCACATTCCCTCTCACCTGGCTCATTCTATCAATAAACATACTCAGGGCGCCTGGATGGCTCAGTCGGTTAAGCCTCGGACGTCAGCACCAGCGATGATCTCACGGTTTGTATATGTGCTGCCGAAGCAAGCACTGATCTCACGGTTTGTGAGTTCAAGCACCGTGTCCCGGCTCCGTGCTGACAGCTGGGAGCCTGGAGCCTGCTTCGGATTCTGTGTCTCCCTCTCTCTCTGCCCCTCCCTGGCTCGTGTTCTGTCTCTCTCTCTCTCTGTCTTAAAAACAAATAAACATTAGTAAACATCCTCAGGTCACCCTTGCTTCTTAAACCAGGAGTAAAGAAAACTTTGCCGTGATGCCTTTTGTTTTCTCTCCCCGTTTCGTGATCTGTTTTGTGACTGCTCTTCACAGACAGACTTTTTGAAAGTAAGGCCTGCTACTCTTCCTAACTCCTCAGCCTGCCGCTGTCGGGTTTCTGACTTTACTAGCCGAGTCCCCTTGTGACTTCCTTCTCGCAAAATCCAGTAGGTGCTTCACGGTCCCTATCCATCCTGACCTCTTGGCAGGTTGCACTTGCGCTGTTGAGTACCCTCTTACTTGAAATACTCTTTGCTTGGCACTCCAGAGCCAGCTTGTCTGCGTTCAAATCCCAGCCCCGCCTGTCTTCAGTCTTTGTGAACCTCTCTGAGCCTCCGTGTCGTCATCTGTAAAAAGGGGATAACAGCAGAAGTACCTGTATCACAAGGTTGATAGGAAGATCTGGGGAGTTCATGCCTAGAGTAGTGCCTGATAAGTACTGAGCCTTTAATAAATGTGAGGTGCTGATGGTGGTTATCCCCAGGTATTGTACTCTCCGTATTTTCTTGTGCGTTTCTGCCCATTCTCTGTCAATGTCTGTGTCAGTCGTGGTCAGGTCAGGGTGAAAGGCCCCTAGGTGTTTCCAGCTGAGAGCCTATAATCCAGGGAATTCATCACATCAGTGATGAAAAACGTGAGAAGTCAAGAAGATGGTGAGATTAACCCGGAGAGAAGCAACCGCAAGGAAACTGCTGTCACGGTCAGCGCTGGAGGGTCAATGAGAGGAGGTGGTGTAGAATCTAGGAGCTTCTGTGGGAACTAGAGCTGTGGCAGGGCTGCTCAACAAGAGTGGGGTCCACAGAGGGGGATAACCCTGGAGAGAAGCAGCTGCTGCCAGGGATGCTTATCTGAACCAGAGGGAAAGTGTTTGGGGGGTGTCGGGGGCAGGGGGAAACACACTGGCCTCTCTGGTCTTTCATCAGTATCTTCCATTGACCAAAATATCTTCCTTGGTGGACATGAGACTCTAGCAGAGCCAAACAGTCTTTCTTGGGTCTTTGCTCAGAAGGGTGCTGGTGGAAAGAGCATCTCTTTCTGGTAGCCCGTGAACCTCTGTTTGCTGCAGTGTGGAGAGTGCCCGCTGAAGAATGAGGCCAGAGAGGAAAGTGGAGCTGGGAGAGAAAGAGGGGGAAAGGCCCTGAAGACCACCTGAGTCCTGGATCCGCCTGTGCTGGCAATGCCTGAAGCTAGCACTGCCTCTTGGTTCCAGAAGGTCACGGATTCCCTTTTACTGACACTGTTTTGAGTTGTGTTTGTCACTTGACACTTCAGAAAAATGTTGACCGAGGGGCGCCTGGGTGGTTGAGCGTCTGGCTTCAGCTCAGCTCAGCTCAGCTCAGTCCGATCTCGCAGTTCATGGGTTTGAGCCTGGCATTGGGCTCTGTGGTGATGTCCTGTGCATCAGCTACGGTGCTCTGTTCCTGTTGGTCAGCCCCACCCTCAGGGTATATGCCTACGCATCAGCTATGGTGGCAGAGGTGGTGTCTTCACGAGGTCCTTGGAGTTTCGGGAGCCTTTTTGGTCTAAGTGGGCAAAGCGTCACGGGCTGAGGGAGTAGCTGGAGCAAAGCTCCTGAGATGAGAAAGACCTGTGCCCGCTGGAGTTGGGTTGAGTCTAGTCATGTGTTGGGATGGGTTTTGAGGGTCTAGAGTGGGGACTAGTGAGAGAGGAGGCAGGGAAACCAGTCAGGAGGTGACCGAAGACACGGGGCTCGGACTCACGATCTGGGAGATCATGACCTGAGCTATCTGAGCAGAAATCAAGAGCTGGATGTTTAACCGACCGAGCCACCCAGGCCACCCCTTAGCTTTTATTTCTTAGGCAGTAGCCAACCCTGGAGGGTTTTCGAGAGGGCGAATGTGCGGTCAGTGCTTGGGACGGGGAGTGACTGGCAGAGAAAGATGTTGTGGGAGTGCTAGCCGGGGATTTAGGTTGGGGCCGTTGCCTGCAAGAGGAAAGAGTAGGACATTAAGGATGGCTTGTTTTGGTGCAGTGGGGGTGACTGGTGCCCTCCCGGAGAGGGGCACACGGACTGGGGAGCAAGCGTGAGCAGGAAGTGGAGAGATGACTAGGGTGCAGTTTGAGGTCAGGAGTCAGGACAGGGGTTGTCTGAACCCCACCTTTGAAAGCCTTAGCACAAACGCTGCTTCTGGAAAGCTCTTCTTCATTACATAGACACGTAACCCCAGTAGATCCAAGTAGAGATGGCAGTGGACGATGCAGAAGGTGACGTGGAGACCGACAATCAAACGCAAGGCAGGGGGTTGTGGTAGTTTGGTAATAAGAAGGGTGGTGGCTGGAGGGGAACACAGGGTGAAGGGAAGGGTGTAGGATAGGGGAGACTTGAACATTGTTAGTGAGGGTTACAGGGAAGAAGACAGATGTTTTGTATGAAAATGCAGAAATAACAGCTTGGCGAAGGTGTGCTAATTCATGTATGAGCAATGGGGTTTGTTTACTAGATACTAGAGGGGTCATATGCTGTCTGGTGTCAGCGTTGCCCCACAGAATTCCTTATTTTGGCCACCAGGGCAGTAATCAAGAATTACTGTTCTGGGGTGGAGGCAGGGGTGGTCTGGGAGGGGGGTGTGTGGACGAGGGCAAGAGAAGGGGCACCTGGGTGGTTCAGTCGGTTGAGCTTCTGACTCTTGGTTTCGACTCAGGTCGTGAGCTCACGGTTTGTGGGTTCAAGCCCCGCTTCGGGCTCTGTGCTGACAGTGCAGAGTCTGCTTGGAATTCTTTCTCTCCCTCTCTCTCTGCCTACTTCTCCCCTCAAAATAAATAAATAAACTTAAAAAAAAAAAAAGAAAAGGGCAAGAGGAATATGAGAAACGGTGTTTCAGGACTCCTGTTTGAGAAAAGACACAGAGGCTAGAGAAACAGCGTGTTTGGGTAGCAGAGTGCAGGCACTTTAAAAAACCTTTATCTATCGAGCATGTGCCTGTCTGCCTAGCTCTGCTAGATGCTGAGGATGTTGAGAAAGATGAAAAAAGTAGGAACCTCCCTCGAGAGGTTCTTGGTCCAGTGGAGAAGAGATGGTTGCAACAGAATGTGAGAAATGCTAACTGTATTTACTAGCTCTGAGGCCTGGGGCACAATTCTTAACCTTGTAATGCCTCAGTGTCCCCCTAGGTAAATTTTGGGTTATTTTACGGGGGTGTCCTGAAGATTGGGTGTTTAGAATAGCGTCTGGCACACGGTAAATACCGCGTAAATGCCCGGTGTTTGTATTGCCTTAGAAGCTGACCCTGAGAAAGGATTTAACTGCCAGTAGTTTATTTGAGAGGTAAAGAAAAGTGAGACAGGGAACAGAAGGCACCAGTAAAAGGTAAGCTACCAAGCCAGTTTCCACTGAGCCCGGCTGAGTGTTACCCTGGGAAGCCTTGGAGCCTGTACCGAACACACGCCTCCGTTACCCACAACCCAGGTGAGGCAGCTGGGTCTTCAGACAGTAACCTTGTCAGTCGTTGGTTGAGCGCTCCATGGATGGGGTGTTTGGGCATTTAATCCCCAAGCACTTTCCAGTCTGCTCCATGGGTGGGCAAAGTAGGGGAGGCAGTCAGGCCAGGAAAAGCAGGTGCTGGCCCTTGGAAGTCAGGCCAGTGGGCACTGAACTGGTCAGGGCCAGGAGATACGGGTGGGGCACTGACAGTCTTGACTACGGTCATGATGAACGTAAGACGCAGGGATGCTTAGGGGGATGGTGGCTTTTCTAAAGGAGATGATGTTTGAGGTGAAGAATGGAGAAGTAGTTCTTTTACAAATGGACAGAGGAAGGGACAGTGACCCGGGCGGAAAAGCTAGCGTGTGCCAAAGCTTGGCAGCGTCTGGTTGCGTGAGTGGCCCGTGAGAGGGCTGCTGAGTAGTGCGGCTCGAGAGGTAGGTAGTGGGCAGCTGGCCGGCTATAATGGCAAACAGGAAGGGCTTTATCCTGAGCGATGGGGAGGCCAGTCGTATTTTAAGCAGGGAAGGTGCAGGGCCACGCTTGTTAGGTCACTGTGACTGAGCTCTAGCTGGGATAGGATCGGTCGACTCAAGAGGCTGGTAGTCCAGGGAGAAGACTGTGGCAGCAGAGGGTTGGGGGAGGAGACAGTTTAAGTGGAGTTTTGACTCACTGATCTCAAGGAGTGTATTACTCAGGAGTTTTGTTTGCAAGTGAGAGAAAGCCAGCTCTCACTAACTTAATAAGCAAAAAGGTCAGCCTGTGGACGGGCTCACTTGAACCACAGAAATGAGCTGGAATTGGGTCCGAATGTTCCCAAGGGTCTGTTTCAGGCTCTCAGAGCAGCTTTATCCGTGAGGGAGGGAAATGGGGCAACTGGCAGCTCCCATCCCTCACAGTCTACAGCTGTGCCTCCAGAGGGGGAGTGAATCTCTCACACAGGGAAAAATCTGAGGGAGACCTGGCTTGGGTTACACCCCCAGTCTGAGACCAATCTACTGGGCCAGCGGCCTGAAGTACTGTGATGAGCCAGACTTGGCCCAGAGGTCCGACCGTGGGGGGAAAGAGTCTGAAAGTCAGCTCTCATTCCAGCTACAAGGTCCCCGAGCAGCTATGAGGTGTACTGGGCAAACAGTAAAAGACTACTTACAGGGGAGACTCTCGAGTCAGAAGCTTTAGTGACTGGCTGAATCATCGTGGCAAGAATAAAACAAATTTTGGGAGAAACAGGTCAAAAAGTAAAACTAGATTTCCTAAGATATAAATGCTTTTTAAAAGAAAAGCTGAGATATAATTCACAGACTATAAAACCCACTTTTTAAAAAACACACAGTGTGGTGGTTTAATATATTCACAAGGCTGTGCAACTCTCACCATTTTCTAATTCCAGAATATTCATCACCCCAAAGATACCTCATCATACCCATTAGCAGACACTCCCATCTCCCCCCTCTCCCAACTCCCGGTAACCACCATTCCATTTTCTGTCTTGATGAGTTTGATACCTCTCCTTTAGACGCCTTATATAGATAGAATTGTGTAGTATTTATCTTTTTGTGACTGGCTTGTTTCCTTAGAATAAGGTCCTCCAGGTTCATCCATGTTGTAGCATGTGACAGGATTTTCTTCTTTCTAAAGACTGAATAACATTACATTGTATGGGTCTATCACATTTCCTTATCCATTCATCTTCTGGTGGACATTTAGTTTGCTTCTACCTTGGCTCTTGTAAATAATTCTGCAGTGGACATAGATGTATAAATATCTCTTTGAGATCCTGGTTTCATTTTTTTTTTTTTTTAATACCAAGCCAGAAATTGGGATTGCGGGTCCTTATGTTATTTATTTTTTATATTTTTTAAAAAAAAAAATTTTTTTTTTCAACGTTTATTTATTTTTGGGACAGAGAGAGACAGAGCATGAACGGGGGAGGGGCAGAGAGAGAGGGAGACACAGAATCGGAAACAGGCTCCAGGCTCTGAGCCATCAGCCCAGAGCCTGACGCGGGGCTCAAACTCACGGACCGCGAGATCGTGACCTGGCTGAAGTCGGATGCTTAACCGACTGCGCCACCCAGGCGCCCCTGTGTTTTTAATTTTTAAGGTACTTTCATACTGTTTTCCATAGCAGATGCACCAAGGTCCCCTCCCCCAAAAGTGCACAAAGGTTCCAATTTCTCTACATCCTCATCAACTCTTGTTATTTTGATAGTAGGCATCCTAATGGATGTGAAGTTGTGTTTGATTTGTATTTCTCTGATGGTTAGTGCTGCTTGGCATCTTTTCATATGCTTTCTAGCCATTTGCGTATCTTCTTTGGAGAAATGGCTGTTCGAGTCCTTTGCTCACTTTTATATTGGATTATTTGACTTTTTATTGTTGATTTATACGAGTTCTTTTTATATTCTGGATATTAACCCTGATCAGATACATGATTTGTAAGTATTTTCTCCCATGCCACAGATTGCCTTTGTGTCTTTGGCACAATTTTTTTAAGTTTTCTATAATCTGGGGTGCCTGGGTGGCTCAGTTGGTTAAGTGTCGGACTTCGACTCAGGTCATGATCTCACGGTTTATGAGTTCAAGCCCTGTGTCGGGCTCTGTGCTGACAGCTCAGAGCCTGGAACCTGCTTCAGACTCTGTGTCTCCCTCTCTCTCTGCCCCTCCCCTGCTCGTACTCTGTCTCTCTCTCTCTCTCAAAAATAAGTAAACATTAAAAAAAATAAAGTTTGCTATAATCCCACTTGTCTATTTTTGCTTTTGTTGCCTGTGTTTTTAGTGTCATAGCCAAGAAATCATTGCTAAATCCAATGTCATGAAGATTTTCTCCCACGTTTCTTCTAGGATTTCTATAGTTTGGGGTCTTAGGTTTGGGTCTTTAATCCATTTTAATCTATTAATTTTTGTATATGGTGTAAAATCAGGGTCCCACTTTATTCTTTTACATGTGGATTTCCAGTTTTCCCAGCATCATTTGTTGAAAAGGCTGTCCTTTCCCCATTGAGGGCATATATATACTTTTAAAGCCGATTTCTTACTGAAATCAATAAATCATATTCATAGTTGAAGTTCTAAGATGAATTTATTCTACAAGCATTTGAGTGACTTCTCTGTTCTGTGCGCTGTGTAAGGCATGTTCCTTGGGAATGAAGATATCTCAATTCTGGAAATGGCATTAGTCTGGGACACGTCTATAATTAGAAAAAACATGTTTGTGGAATAGCTGTTTTATTGCAAACATGGAAACCTAGGCCTTCTTTAGGGCTATTTCATTAGGGCAGATGTGTGATCTGAGGAACTGGGTGTGTGGTCTTTCTGCTGGCATCAGCAACTATGCTGAAAAAGTGCAACATAGCAGCCTTTCTCTGCACTGTCTGGTCAGGCAAATCTTGTTTATTTCATGACTTGCATCAGCAGTTGTGAAGGGCACTTGGACTTTTTGTTCATTTCTCGGAGCCTTATTTGGGCCTATTGTGTGTCATACCTGGGGGATACCTAGATGAACAAGATGACCTTACCTTTAGGCAGTCAAGGCCCAGGAAAGGAGGCAGAAGAGACACAGTGAAGCGTGGCAGTTTAAGATGATGATAGTGGTATACATGGAATGCCACAAGGGTAGTCAGAGTGATTTTTTGAGTTGAAGAAATTCTGGAGTAAAGCATGTTTGAAGGAGGCATTGGGGCACCTGAGTAGCTCAGTTGGTTAAGCATTTGACTTCGGTTCAAGTCCTGATCTCATGGTTCATGGGTTCGAGCTCCGCATTGGGCTCTGCTTGGGATTTTTTTTCTCTCCCTCTGTCTCTGCTCGTCCCCCACTTGTGCTTTCTCTGTCTCTCAAAATAATTAAACTTTATTTTATTTTATCGTATTATTTTAAAATTTTTTTAATGTTTATTTTTGAGAGAGAGAGAGAGAGAGAGAGAGAGAGAGAGAGACAGAGCGTGAGCAGGGGAGGGTCAGAGAGGGAGAGGGAGACACAGAATCTGAAGCAGGCTCCAGGCTCTAAGCTGTCAGTGCAGAGCCCAATGTGGGGTTCAAACTCACAAACCATGAGATCATGACCTGAGCTGAAGTCAGACACTTAACTGACTGAGCCACCCAGGTGCCCCATAAATAAACAAACTTTAAAAAAAAAAAATGAAGGAGGCATTGGGTTACCTATTACAGGTTTTATCTTTTTAATGGTCAATGTTGGGATTTCAGTGAGAATCTGAATAATTGTTTTCCGGTCTGATAGAAATGGGAAATTATGATTTTTCGGCGCTTAGATCTTATTACGCATATGTTAATACGGTGAATGTTATTTACTAGTGTATCCAAGATTGGCTATGTAATTTGTGGGACCCAGTGCAAAATTAAAATGCCTGTTCCCTTGTTAAAATTTTTTTAAAGAATTTCAAGATGGTGACAGCAGAGCATTAAACCCTTCTGAGGGTGCAGAACCCTTCTGAGTGCAGAGTCCTGTGGGAGCACAGGTCACACGGCCATGGAGCCGGCCCTGACTATCTCCTTTAGAGGTTTCCAGGTCCTGTTAAAATTACCGTTTACCATTTTAGTGCTGTAGGTCAGGACTATTGGATTCCTTGGGTGTGCTTGTGATGAGGCCTGCTTCCTGGGGCTTGCTTCTCCAGTCTGGGTTGATGGTGGCGCTTCCTGGAATACTCTACTGCATCCCCTGTCAACATTCTAGCATTCCCTGTTTCTAGAAAAACAATGTATCTCCCCGCATGCCCAGCCTTTCATGTTTAATGTGTGCTTGAGACTGTTTTTCATTTTTCTAACCCTTGCTTCTACTTTCTTTTCCCTTTGCTCTGGCCTCTTTCCCATAGAGGGTGCCCAGCATATATGTTCCCTCCGTTATCTCCACCTTCACCCAGAGATAACAGCAGGGTATGCTTATAATCGCTGCTAACATTTACAGCACGCTAACTTTGGTTGGGAGCCTTGCTGTATCATCTCTGTGCATTCCCCTATGCTATAGCTACTGTCTTGGTCCCCTTTGACAGCCAGGAAAATGTAGAGAGGAGAAGCAATTTGTTCCAAGTCACAGAGCTAGAGGAGAGGTGGGGCTGGGAACTTGGGTCTGTCTGGGCGCCTGGCTGGCTCAGTATGAAGAGTGTGGGATTCTTGATCTTAGGGCTGTGAGTTAGAGCCCCATGTTGGGGATAGAGATTTAAGACTTTAAAAATCTTAAAACAAATTTTATCTGACTTCAGAGCCCATTCTTCTTAACCACCATCACTGCTAGAGAATTGGCATCCTTCCCCAAGCCCCCTCCCTGATTTCTGAGGACTTACGCACATTAGGCATTATACTAGGCACTGCATGTTGCATTTCCTCTGAAGGGGTGGGGGGTGGGGGGCGGGAATGAAACCAATCTCTCCTGTGTCTTACTTAGCTCCTGTCTCTTCTCTCATTTCACTTTCTAGCTTTTTCAGCCTTCGTCCTCACCATACCAGTCTCCCTTGTTAGGGAAGTTTCCCAAGGCTTGCTGGCTTCTGCCTTCACTCTCCCCATCACCGCCAGGCTCCTCGGATGAGCGGTCTTGGCGCACCTCTCCCATCTGCCTCGCCATCTGCCTCCTCTTGCCTCGGTGTCCAGGTCTGTGGTCCAGGTCTGCCCCTACCGCTTGCTACTGCAGAGACCCGCAAAGGCTGTTTTCCTGATGTGGAGTCCCAGGCAGTTAGAGCTGCAGAGGCCCTGCAGGGCATCCATCCAGGACCGTCTTTTTTCACTTGAAATTGTGGCCCTGAGAGAGAAGCGATTGGTCAGACCAGGGTCACCCAGCTAGCTCATGGCAGAACTGAGGTTAGGACCCAGGTTTCCAGACCACTGGTTGAGTGCCCATTTTCTGTGACTCATGATGTTAACCAACCTCCCCCCTCTTTTTTTCTTCACTCTCTTTTTTTTCTCAGGGTCTCATTCCGTTCACTGCTGTTATTTCCCTAGCGTGACGCCTGGCACTTAGCAGATGCTTAATAAATATGTATCGAATGAATTGAATCTGTCCTCTCTTGGTCCTTCCCTGGTCTACCCCTGCCTCTCTGAATCCCCCCCTCTTTTTCCTTCCGACTCCAACTGTGGGTCCGCCCAGTCACGGTCCCTGCCCGTTGCTATCCTTCCGTACCATCTCTGGATGGACTTCACTACCACATCAGGGTTTAGGATTCCCAAATCTTCTGGTCTAGCTACAAAGTCATCTTCCAAAGTATTTTTAGGATTCTTGTTCTCAGCACCTTAAAATCACTCTGTGGCAAGAGTACTTAAAACCATACCTTTCTTGGCCTCACCTCTTAAGTATCTCTTTCCTGTATGCAGCATCACCGTCTTTTTTTAATATCTGTTTTCATTTCTATTGTCCTAGTCAACATCCTAATTAAGATGTATGATTATCTTATCTCATTTTCCTGCTTTTACTCAGCCTACTCTTTTCTGACCACTGTAGCCTGAATTCACCTTCCTAAAAATACCGTGCTGTTGTGTCATTTCACATCTCTGAAGCCGTGCGGCGACCTCCCATTGCGTACACAGTGATGGTGCAAGCCCTGGCCTTCTGTGTTTGGTACCTGTTTCTCTCTCTGATCCTCTCCTAGGGCGTTATGTCCCTGCCAAATGGCTTCACTCATGAGCTGCCTGGCATGTTGTGGGAATTCTCACTTGCCCACCCTTGCCACGCTTGTCTCCACTGTGTTTGTGTCTCTTACTATTACTGTGGAACCTTGCTACTCAAAGTGTGGTCTGTGGACCAGTGGCATTGACATTAGCTGGGAGCTCATTGGAGATGCAGAATCTCAGGCCTAATTTAAGACTTACTGACTCAGAATCTGCATTTTGACATGATCCCTTAGTTATTTGTATGCACATTACAAATTGAGAGGCACTGTCTTAGAATAAGGTTATCAGGCTTGACTAAACATTCACATCATCAGAGGACTTCTTAGATGATGCTGACGTTTGGGCCTCACCTCAGGAAATTTGGATCTAATGAATCTCGGATGGCCCAGAGACCAGTATTGTTTTTTGTTTGTTTTTGTGGGTTTTTTGGTTTGTTTTTTAAATGTTTATTAATTTTGAGTGAGCACGAGTGACAGTATGCTGAGAGAGTATGCAAGTGGGGGAGGGACACAGAGAGAGAGGGAGAGAGAGAATCCTGAGTAGGCTCCACGCTGTCAGCACAGAGCCCTGCCTCGGGCTCAAACCCACCTTGAGATCATGACCTGAGCCAAAATCAAGAGTTGGTTGCTTGACCGACTGAGCCACCCAGGTGCCCCAAGACCAATATTGTTAAAAATGGTTTTTGGGGCACCTGGGTGGGTCAGTCGGTTAAGCATCCAACTTCAGCTCAAGTCATGATCTCATGGTTCATGAGTTCAAGCCCTACATTGGGTTCTGTGCTGATAGCACAGAGCCTGCTTTGCATCCTCTGTCCCCCTCTTTCTCTGCCCCTCCCCCACTCATGTGTGTGTGTGCACATGCACACACACTCTTCTCTTTCAAAAATAAATAAACATTAAAAACAAGGTTTTTGTACGTAGCTCTAATTTATAGCCAAGGTTGAGATCAGTTCCTCTCATTCACCCAGTGGGAGTTTGCTGTCAGACATGTATATCTCCTGCGCTGTGCTCTAAGCTCCTTGAGAGCAGGGACTCTATCTGATTTGCTGATTGCTATAATTTTAGGGCATGAGCAAAGCGTAGGATGGGGTGGGTACTCACATGTTTGTTGACTCAATTAATGGACATGTGCTAAATGATGTGTTTATAAGGGTATTTGTTGCAGTATTATTTCTAATATTAGTAGATAAGAAAGAGCCCAAATATGCATCAGTAGGGAGCTATTTGTAAACTGTGTTAATTTACAAAATGCAGTGTTAAAGGGAATAAATAAGGCAGCCTTATATACACTGATATGCAACAATGGCAAGATATTTTAAGTGGAAAAAAAAGGAAGGAAAGAAAAGGTACACACACACTGTGTAGTCTACTATCGTCCGTGTGTGTGTATGAGTGTAGGTGTGAATGTGTATACTAGCCTTGGAAGGATGCAACATTACCTCTCAGAGCGTCACGTTCTGACCCTTTGAGAGTGTAGTCATCCTCCCGTGGAGGCTATTTGTCCAAAGTAGAAAGAAGCCTCCTACTCTCTAATTTGGTCAGTAATAGTTGATACTGATTAAAAAGGAGGAATTTGACTAACCAACCCCTGACTAACCCAGATCCAATTTCAGACAAACACAGAAAATGAAACTGTCACTGGTAGTTCTGTTGAGTAGATGTGTATGCTGTCACTGCTTGGAAACTGAACCGTAACTACTCAACACCTAAAAGGGAGAAGGCTAAGCTGTTAACTGAAGGGATAAAAGAGATAATGCTTTTCTGGCAGTTTTTCATCTGTTCTGATCAAATACAGGTGAAGAGTAGCTCGGAGTGATCTTTACCCTTTTCTCCTGATGGCCAGTCAGTTTTTTGAGCTACCTTTTTTTCCTGGGTTGAGAAAGTCTTTTCTTTCCTGGTCCAGGTCAACTGTTGTTTCGCTGGCTGTCCAGACTTTCCTGGACCCCCATTTCACTCTCTTGCCTCTGACCCTCCTGTCAGAAGGGCTTCCCTGGCCATTGCCTGTCTCAGTGAAAGAGGAGGGGACGTTGTGTTTTCAGTCCAGTGATGGGAGCTCTTGTACTCCCCAGTTTTCCTGATCACAGTCTTTATCTTGGTGACGTTGTAGCTTCCTAGAGAGAGGGATGGCCAACTTTCAAACAAGTGTAAATGGAAAAAGTGGTACTGAGAGGTGGTTATGTTAGTGACGAGACTGACATCTCTTTGTTAGGTGGCACAATTGAGTTGACTTAATTCTCTTGGTGTAACCAATACTCCTGGGGAGACATGGCTCATTATTCAGGTCTGTGAAACTTTCTGAGTAACCTAGAAATTGTCTTATACAGTATGGATAGACTAGACTGTGTAGGCTTTTAGACAGAATGAAATCCAAATTTGGGGCTAACGTGCACAGCTACAGATTTCTAAGTGTGTCTCAAATGCCATGGTTTGAGCAAAATGGTCACATCTCCACTTTCAGCGGACTCTGAAGAACAAGGTAGCCACTGCCTTTGTTGTTGTTGTTATTTGTTTTGTTTTTCTTAAATCACTCTTATTCCCTTGGACCTTGCTGTGTCCAGTGCTAAGTGTTGAGTGGAAAGGGTCACATTTATTAAAGATGTATTAGGGCGTCCCAAGATTATAAATTATGGAAGCAATGTTTACATTTTACAAAGATCAGCTTCGGTATCATATATAGGAGTATGTTTTCAAGTGTTGACCTTGGTGTGTTTGCTGCTTAATTTAAAACAAACAAAAACACAATACTGTTCATTTTAAACTTTCTTTGTCGTTAAATTATGATAAGGCTGAGGGAAAAGTCTTGCTGTTGATTTATATATGAATCAAGAAAACATCTATCTATAGGTTTATGATTTTGCAGTAAGTGGATAAGAGGATCTGTTAACCATGAGAAGTAGTATTACCAGTAGCTGAGTGGATAAAGTTTATTTGCTACCCCTGTTTCCAAAGCAAGGAGGTACTCTATGTAAAGAAATTTAGAATTTACGTTGGAGATGTTAGAGTAATGTAGGTTCAAAGCAGGTGCAGCTAAGTAGAAAGAATGGAGCCTTTGGAGTTAGTCAAGGGAATCCTAATACAGTCACTTACTGCTAGCAAGTAACTTACCTGCCCTGAACTTCTGTTTTCCTGTCAATAAAATGGGAATAATAATAGTGCGAACCACATAAGGTTTTCTGCTAACTTAATGAGATTATGCATTATGGGTCCCTAAAACTATTCTCATAGCTGATTTTCATTACTGATATGAGCAACATGTTTTAGATGACTATAAAGAGTATTCTTTGCCTATTATTGATAGATATTGATGGTAAGGATGGGTGCATCTTGTGGTGTGAATATTCAGAAAATAAAAGATGAAAGAAATGGAAAATGCTTTCTATTACCGCAAGGTTGTATGATGAAGGATTTTTACAAAACAACAGAAAAAATAGACCCAGTTCTTCAGAAGAGTATCTAAATTGTGGTAAAGAAAATCTTGAGTCCTTGCTAGGATTATTTTTTATAAAGTATGACTCCAAGGCCAAATTGTAGATACCTTTAACAAATAAATAGCCTACAATAAATATTCGCAATTACGTTCTATTACATTACAATTGATCTGATTATTACCATGATCTGATTATGGTAGACATTTTCATTTCCTCTTTTTATTTGATTTTTATTTTGTTTGACTAAGTGAATCACTCTTGGCTCATTCAACACGATGCTGGAAAGCAAAAGAGGAATCTTTTTGATATGTGAGCTATATACCTTGAGAAGAAAGTTTTATTTCATTTGGTATGAAAAGAGAATTCCCTCCCAAAGGAAATAGACGAGAAGAACCAGACTTAATCAGGAAGTTCATATTCCATTCACTTATTCATCAAATATTTATCTAGTGCCTGGCACTGTTCTAGGTGCTTATAACCAAATCCTCTTGGGACAGTCTAATGCATTTCAGGGCTTTTCAGGTTCCTGTTTCTCTTCCCCTACCCCAAAATTAAAAGATAAAGGTTTAAAATCAAAATTGTTGCTGTTCTCTTCTAGCTTATTGCCAGTATGTAGGAAAGCTATTGATTTTTGTAATTTTATCTTGCATCTAGCCACCTTACTGAATTCATAATACCTTTCAAATCATTTTTCAGTTCATTGCCTACTTAGAAAAAAAAGGGATTAATATATTTTGCAATTCAATGCTTCCTTTCAAATAAGATTTCCCCCCCCCATTTTATTGCATCGGTCAGGACCAATGGATACTCTAAATAGTGAGGGCATGCTTATGTTGTTACTTGTTGAAGGGAATGTACTAAGTATTTTCTCACTAGATAAAAGTTTGCTGTTGGTTTCTTATCAAATTAATAGTTTTTTAAATTCCTAACTTACTATTTAAAAAAATCAGGAGTGGAATTTGGATTTAATGCCTTCTTAGCATTTATGGAAACGGTAATTTGATTTTTCTGCATGAATTAATATAATTAATTGATTCTAATACTGAACCTTATTTACATTTATACTTAGGGTGAATTTTACTTGGTTTGCGTTCAGTTTGCTAATTTTTTTTTTTTTAGCTTTATTTTGAGAGAGAGAGAGAGCGCGAGCGGGGAACAGGCAGAGAGAGAGAGGGAGAGAGAGAATCTCAAGCAGGCTCCATGCTATCAGCACAGAGCCCAATGTGAGAGGCATGACAAACCATGACATTATGACCTGAGCTGAAACCAAGAGTCGGATGCTTAACTGACTGAGCCACTCAGGCGTGCAAGTTTGCTATAATGTTTTATATGGTGTTTTAGATTTATTATTTTCTGTTTATTCTGTCCTTTTTTTCCCTCCCTTTTCTCCATTTCTTGACTTTGGTTGGATTGATCAGGTATGCTTTGTTCAATTTTATTTTCCCCCAAGTTCTATTTCCTGTTTCTCTTTGACCAATGTTTACATTTTTCTACTATAGGCAAGATTTAATTAGTAACTATAATTTTCTTCGGAACAGGAAAGACTTTGGGCTTGCTTTTACTTCCCCTTCAACGTTTTATTGAAATCATCCTGAATTTGAGTTCCTGATTGTGATAGATCTTTTTTTTTTAAATTAATGCCTCTTCTATTTTATTAATTCATTTCTTAATTGCATCAAACCTCACAGTAACATCAGCTCTCCATTAAAAACTAATGTGTTCTTTCTTGAGCAAGGCTTTATTCTGATTTATTTTTCAGTATGCTACATTATGTCTGTGAGTAACTGAAGTTAAAAGAGAAACCTTGGATGATATACATTATATGACAACACCTGAATAATATACGTTACTCTTTTCTGAGTGGTAATTTGGCTGCGTTTTTCCCCTTCAGACACAAATAGAAGTTGCTCCATTGCCTGCTTAAAAAAATTTTTTTTTGTAATGTTTATTTATTTTTGAGAGAGAGAGAGAGAGAGAGAGAGAGACCGCAAGTGGGGGAGGGGCAGAGAGAGAAGGAGACACAAAATCCAAAGCAGGCTCCAGGCTCTGCGCTGTCAGCACGTTCAAGATACAGAACATCATCTACACAGGTTTTCTTCTGCCCCTTCACAGTCCATCCCTTCCTGCAGTCTTAGCCCCAGGTGACCACTGATTTGCTTTCTGTCACTATTGTTAGTTTGCATTTTCTAGGATTTTGTATATTTGGAAACATAAAACATATACTTTCCTGTGTCTGGCTTCTTTTACTCAACATAATGATCTTCATCATATCGTTATACGTGTAGCTTGTTTTTATTATGGTCAGTATGCCACTGGATGAATGTACCACAATTTATTTATTCATTCATTAATGGACGTGTAGGTTGTTTCTAGTTTAGGGCTATTAAAAATTAAGCCACTGTACTTGGAAAAGAAGAGCAAACTAACCTAAAGCAAGCAGAGGAAGGAAATAACAAAGATTAGAGTGGAAACCAATGGAATGGCTAGAGGGTAGAAAAAACCCAGAAAATTAATGGGACCGAAATATTGGTTATGTGGAAAAAAAATCAACAAAATTGACAGACTTTTAGCAGGATTGACCAAGAAAAAGAGAAGATTCAAGTTACTAAAATGAGAAATGAAAGAGTAGTCTTTACTATTGAACTAACAGAAATAAAAAAGCATTATAAAGGAATATTGTGAACAATTCTATGCTAATAACTCAGATGGGATGGACAAATTTTTAGAAAGACACAATAAAGGGTTGCCTGGGTGGCTCAGTCTGTTAAGCATCTGACTCTTGATTTTGGCTCAGGTCATGACTTCATGGTTTGTGAGTTTGAGCGCTGAGTTAGGCTCTGCGCGGAAAGTGAGGAGCCTTTTTAGGCTCCGTCTCTCTCTCTACCTCTCTCTGCCCCTCCCCTATTCTCTCTCTCTCTCTCTCTCTCTCTCTCTCTCTCTCTCTCTCTCTCTCAAAATACATAAAACATAATAAAACTACTAAAAAAGAAACATACCCATCACCTCCAAGTTTTCTCCCACCCTCTTTGTATTATTAATACTATTATTACTATTTGTAACAAGAACACTTAACATAAGATCTACCCTCTTAGCAAAAATTTTTTAAAGTAGGTTTTACACCCAACACGGAGCCCAGCTCAGGGCTTGAACTCATGACCCTGAGATCAAGACCTGAGGTGAGGTCAAGAGTTGGACACTTAACTGACTGAGCCACCCTGGCGCCCTGCTCTTAGCAAAATTTTAAGTATACTATACAGTATTGTTAACTGTAGGCAACTATGCTGTACTTTAGATCTCTAGAATTTATTCACTTTGTATAATTGTAACTTTGTACCCTTTGACTAATACCTCCCTATTTTCCCCTCCCCCATCCCCTGGCGATCTCCCTTCCAGTCTTTGCTTCTGTGAGATAGACTGTTTTAGATTTCTCATATAAGTGGGATCATGTAGTATTTGTCCTTATGTGTCAGGCTTAATTCATTTAGCATAACGTCCTCCAAGTTTATTCATGTTATTGCAAACGGCAGGATTTTCTTTTTGAAGGCTGAATAATATTCCTGTGTGTATATGTGTGTGTGTGCACTTACCCACTACATATATATTCTTACTGAGCTCTTGATATATTCTGGATAAAAGTCTTTGTCAGCTACATGTATTATATTTTCTTCTACTCTGTGGTTTGTATTTTTACTTTAAATTTATGTGTGTATATGTGTGTGTGTGTGTGTGTGTGTGTGTGTGTGTGTGTGTGTGTAAGAGAGGGAGAGAGAGCAAAAGAGAGAGATTGAAATTGAGGTTTTCTTGTGTGTAGGCAATGCATCCAAATGGCAGAAAATACAGAAGATAACAAAATGTTATCTGGTGGTAAAGTCTCCCTTTTGCCCATCACCTCCCTTCCTCTGGCAGCTGGTTCCCCTCGGCAGAGGCAACTAATGTTACCAGTTTCTGGAGAAACTTTCTAGAGACCTATGTTACGTTTAAATATAAAAATGCATACATCGAATCTTTTTAAAAAACTCAAATGGTAGGGGTGCGTGGGTGGCTAAGTCACTTAAGCCTCTGACTTCAGCTCAGGTCATGATCTCACGGTTCTTGAGTTTGAGCCCCACATGGGGCTCTCTGCTGTCAGTGCAGAGCCTGCTTCGGATCCTCTGCCTCCCTCTCTGCCCCTCTTCTCTCTCTCTCTCTCTCTCTCTCTCTCAAAAGTAAACATTTTTTAAAAATTAAAAAAGTAAATAAAAAAACTCAAATAGTAGCATACTTTAGCAGTGTTTTGTATCTTGCTTTAAGCTTAGCCATAGATCTTGGAGATTGTTCCATATTGGGACATAAAGTTCTTTCTTCCCCTATCTTGCTCCTCTTTCAATGATGGCATAGCGTTCCATTTTTTCAGTGGGTTTAGCACTTAACACTCCCAGATAAGAAGTCTGTGCTGGTGATTCTTTTTCTTCTTTACCTAATCTTGCACATATTTCTAGATTTTTCCTTCCTAAGTTTAGAAATTTCACCAGCCTGCTGCTATTTAGAGGTGTATTTTTCTTAGGTATTTCCCCTTGAAGCCCTTTCAATTTTACTGCTTTGTCTATGTCCTTTTCATTCTTCATTCCCCTTTTCAGGGAAAAGGACCGTCTGGATTTTAGTCTTTCCTTTTTGGGACTTCACTTTTTCTTGGCTCATTCTATCATTTATATTTTCAGTCTTTTGGGAGGATTCTTTGATTTGGTCTTCTGAATGATGGATTCATTTTTTATTTCATTCCCTTCCAATATTTCTACTTCTCAATTTAAATTTAATCTCGCTTCCATTTGTTTTAGCGCTCGTTTTTGGACCTGCTGTCAGAATGTGATGTCCAAGATGAGGATGTTGACTTAGGGCAGGAACTGACCTCCTGTAGACTGGAGTGCGTGGAGTTTCTGGTCTGCACATGGGGGGCCTGCTGCTTCTACCTTCTTGGAGAGGCACATGCTGTTGCCTCACACAATGAGACTCTGTTCTTGTGCTGCCACTGGGGTGCGTATTTGTGTGGTCATACGTGTGTGTGTGTGTGTGTGTGTGTGTGTGTGTGTGTGTGTGTGTATAAACATGTCCATATGTATGCACAAGCAGTGCACAGAGACTCTATGGCCTTTGTCCTGACTGCAGTGATTGGGTGGGGAGGTAAGGAATATGAGGTAAGGAGAGGATAGAGAAGAGACACTTGGAATTACTCTTGGTGGCCTTCCTGTCAGGGTGTGTGGCTGATAAAGGACAATAGGCTAGATGGACTACTCTTTTTTTTTTTTTTAATGTTATTCACTTCTGAGAGAGGGAGAGAGAGACAGAGCACGAGCGGGGGAGGGGCAGAGAGAGAGGGAGACACAGAATCCGACGCAGGCTCCAGGCTCCAACCTATCAGCACAGCGCCCGACGCAGGGCTCGAACCCATAAACCGTGAGCTCATGACCCGACCCAAAGTCAGACACTCAACCAACTGAGCCACCCAGACGCCCCTAGATGGACTGCTCTTAAAATTTTTTTTTTTCAACGTTTATTTATTTTTGGGACAGAGAGAGACAGAGCATGAACGGGGGAGGGGCAGAGAGAGAGGGAGACCCAGAATCGGAAACAGGCTCCAGGCTCTGAGCCACCAGCCCAGAGCCTGACGCGGGGCTCGAACTCCCGGACCGCGAGATCGTGACCTGGCTGAAGTCGGACGCTTAACCAACTGCGCCACCCAGGCGCCCCTAGATGGACTGCTCTTAATTGAGGAAGTGGGGCCAGAGTTGCCCTACAGATGGAGAATTTCACAGCTGATCCCAAAGTATGCCTCCTCCTTTCTTTATTCAAGTTGCACTTCATCATCCCCCCCTAACCATCTCAGGGCCCGCTCCTGCTATGAGTCGCTGTCATTTCTGAATTGGGTTTTCTTCCCCAGGCCCTGTGCAGCGAGTCCCATCTCTTACTGTATCCCCCGGTTCCCACTGTGGCCCATTTTGGTTTTGGTTTCTCGACTCTGGCTAAGTTTGATTTTTCTGTAGGTTTGATCCTGTCTGCTGTACCTTTTACAGAAGCCCCTCAAAATTTTTTTTGACTGATGGCATTCCTCCCTGTTTTATGGCTTTTTAAATGGATTTATTCTTTAAAAAATTTTTTTTTTTTACTTATTATTATTTTTACATAGGGTCCATGCCCAGCCCAGAGCCCATCGTGGGGCTTGCACTCATGACCCTGAGATTGAGACGTGAGCTGAGATCAAGAGTTGGATGCTTAACCGGCTAAGCCACCCAGACGCCCCCTAAATGAATTTATTCTTATTTTTATGTTTCTTTTGTCATTTCCTTGGGATCTGAGTGACACGAGCAGCAAATACAGGGCTCAGCCACCACCATTGTGGACTTAGTGTTCCTCATTACTTTCCACTGGCAGGGGTGTAATAGCCCCTTTAACCAGTTTCTCTCCTTGTTTATTCTCTATCCACCAATTTTTAATGATAGCGGCAGCTACTAAATTGTTTGCTCTGTGCCATATATTATGTCGGAGCTGATTTAACTGTTCTTTCATTTTGTACCTCCTGTGTACCACGCAGATATTATCCTGGTTATGCACTGCTGCTTAACAAACAACCCCAAAATGAAGTAGGTTAAAACACAAATTTATTCTTATCTCTTGCTCTTCTGCGAGTGGCCTGTCCTCAGCTATGTGGTTCCTGCTGGAAGTCTCTCATGTGGTCATCTGAGGATTCAGCCGGACTGGATGCCTAAGATAACACAGTTGTGGCTAGCAGTTGACTAGAGTGACATCTCTACGTGGCTTGGGCTGCTCAAAGTGTGGTAGACGGGTTCCTGGAGGACATGTCCCAAGAATGAGCATTCCAAGAGACAGGAAATGCAGCATCACTCCTGCGCTGTTCTTTCGGTCAGAGCAAGCATAGGGTCCGCGCAGATGGAACAGGGTGGGTTGATGGACTCCAGCTCTTGATGGGGAAGCAGCCGCCTCACGCTGCAGATAAGCATGTGGGATATGAATTGCCACAGGCACCATGCTGAGATACCAAGATAACTGATACCAGGTGCATAGTTCCTCACACCTTAGGGCTCCGTGGCAGGAACAGGTAGGAACAGGCAATGATAGTGTGAAAGACAAGTGTTATGAAACGGCGAGGCCCAGGGGCCCGTTGACAGCATTGTGAGAGATATGTAACCCATACTGGCCAAGTGCTGGCGGACTGTGGATGGAGAGGTCGGTTGAGAAAGAACACATCTTACCAGGGATATTTTTGGATCCGAGTCTTGAAGCACACATGGGCATTGGCTAGGTGGACAAGGAGGAAGAAGGCATCCCAGGACATATCCACACCATGCCTCTGTCTGAGATGTGCATAGCATTAAAAATGTTCTCACACTGCTTCAGCACAGCATTTGGCCAACTGCCGTTTGTGTCCTTTGCTTCCTTGGGTGATTTTGAGGGCTGTCTACTTTCCTGGGGCTTGAATTTCCATAGTGAGATGAAATACAGTGGCTATCAAGATTACCGTCTGCCAATAGTCACAACTGACAGAGGAAAAGCACTTGGGACATTAAGACACTGAAGACAAATGGATGTGGGTGGTGTCTCCTGCACTTTTGTCCTTGGTGTGAATATCAGTGACACTGAGGCATGGCTGAAGGTTAAAGAAGGGGATATCGGTTCTGTTGTCAACATTTTCTCTGTAGCTAAGGCAGTTCAACCTGTCACAGATTCCCCTAAACCGAGTATTGTCATTCAGCCCATGCTCTCTCTTCTTGTTTACAAAAGCCTTCCTTGCTCTTTTGACTCTGAACAGAGCTTTGAAAAAGACATTTTATTTTGTAGTTGTCCTAAGTATTTTTTTAGTGCGGTATAGGAGAAACAGTGTGGCTTTAGAAGATTTTTAAAAGATTTTTTTAGGGTTTTTTTTTGCTGATGACTATACATATACGTACATGTATATATACGGATATATACATGTACGTATATATATGTATATACGTACCTATATATATATATACACACACACGTATGGAGATATATATATATGTATATTTTTTGCTGATACGTAAACACACACACACACACACACACACACACACACACACGTTTTATCCAAGTATAGTTGACACACAATGTTACATTAGTTTCAGGAATACAGCATGGTGATTTAACAAGTTTGTACATTATGCTATGCTTACCAGAAGTTTAGCCACCATCTGTCACCACACAACACCATTACAATACCACTATTTTCCTATGCTGTACCTTTCCCCTGTGACTTACTCATCTCTTAACTGGAAGCTGTATCTCCCACTCCCCTTCACTCATGTTACCCATGCCCCACCCCTCCCTTCTGATAACCATCAATTTGTTTTCTGTATTTATGGATCTGTTTCTGCTTTTTGTTTGTTTATTTGTTTTGTTTCTTAGATACCACATGTAAGTGAAATCATATGATATTTGTCTTTGTCTGCCTTGTTTCACTTAGCATAATACTCTCTAGGTCCATCCGTGTTGCCACAAATGGCAAGATCTCATTCTTTTTATGGCTGAATAATATTCCATTGTATACACATATCATATTTTCTTTATCATTCATCTATGGATGGACATTTGGGTTGCTTCTATGTCTTGTAAATGCTATTGTAAATGATGCTGCAATAAATATGGTGTGTATATCTTTTTGAATTAGAGTTTTCATATTTTTGGGGTAAATACCAAGTAGTGGAATTACTGGATCATATGGTATTTCTACTTTCAATTTTTTGAGGAACCTCCCCAGTGTTTTCCACAGTGGCTGTGTCAGTTTACATTCCCACCAACAGTGCATGAGTGTTTCTTTTTCTCTACATCTCTGCCAGCACTTGTTATTTCTTGTGGGTTTTGTTTTTTTCTTTTTTTTGATTTAAGCCATTCTGACAGGTGTGAGGTGGTATCTCATTGTGGTTTTGATTTGCATTTCCCTGATGATGAGTGATGTTGAGCATCTTTTCGTATGTCTGTTGGCCATCTGTATGTCTTCTTTGGAAAAATGCCTGTTTAGGTCCTCTGCCCATTTTTTAACTGGATTATTTGTTTTATCCAGAGGTAAAATTTTTTTAATCTTTGCCAATTCGATGGGAAAAATATCTAGTTTTCATTTTTGTTTTGTTTGCTGTTGATACAGAGTAATTATTGTTATTGGTCATGTTTACATCCATTTGTCCGTTTTTGCATCAGGCTGTTTTTTTAAGTTGATTTTCAAAACCCTTAATATGTTAAAGCAAACAACTTATGTTTATATATGGTCACATTCTTTTCCCAGTTTGCTATTATCTTTTCATTTTTACTAGTTGTGAGTTTTTGATATAGAGAAAAAAATATGTTCATCTTGTAGTCTTTTCCTTCACGGATTCTGCTTTTGGTTTTGGGCTTAGAAAGCCCCTCCCAAGCATAGGATTATATGTACTCTTCATGTAAGTCACGAATCATCAAACTAAGGCTAAGAGGGTAAGATCTGGCCAGCCACCTGTTTTTGTACAGGCCATGAGTTAAGAACTTTTTTTTTTTTGAAATAATTATAGAGTCATGGGAAGTTACCAAAAATGTCTAAGGAAGTCCCAGGTGCCCTTTAACCAGTTTCCTCCACAAATATCTTAGTAATACCAGGAAATTAACGTTGGTATAATCCACAGAACTCATTCACATTCCCCAGTTTTACATGCACTCGTTTGTGTGTGGATGCATGTATATACTTCGTTCTGTGCACTTCTGCCACATGTGTAGGTATTTCCAACCAGGACCACCGCAATCAAGATACAGACTGTTTCATTACTACAAGGCTCCCTCCCGCTGGCCTTGTATAGTCCTCCCCTATCCCTCACCCCTGACACCATCAGTCTTAAAAGTTGTTTTCACATTTTTAAATGGCTGGGGGAAAATATGTATTTCATGATATGTGGAAATTAGTGAAATTCAAAATTCAGTGTCCAAGTAAAAAAAAATTTTTTTAACATTTATTCATTTTTTGAGAGACAGTGAGTGGGGGAGGGGCAGAGAGAGAGAGGGAGACACAGAATCCCAAGCAGGCTCCAGGCTCTGAACTGACAGCACAGAGCTCGATGCAGGGCTCAAACTCAGGGACCGCGAGACCATGACCTGAGCCAAAGTCGGACGCTCAACTGACTGAGCCACCTGAGCACCCCCCAAGTAAAATTTTACTGGAAAATAGCCACACTCATTCATTTACCTACTGTCTATGGCTGCTTTTGGACTACGACAGCAGGTTTGAGATATTGCAACAGACACTGTATGACCTGCAAAGCTGGAAACATTTACTATCTGGCCCTTCACAAAAAAAGTTTGCTGAACCCGATATAAATTGTCATATATAGGGCACCTGGGTGCCTCAGTCAGTTGAGC
>NW_024412401.1:36578293-36786274 GCF_014898765.1 Herpailurus yagouaroundi
CAAAGCAGGCTCTGGGCTCTGAGCTGTCAGCACAGAGCCCAATGTGGGGCTTGAACTCACAGGCCTTGAGATCATGACCTGAGCCAAAGGCAGAAGTTTAACCGACTGAGCCACCCAGGCACCCCTTGAGCACATCTGACTCTTGATTTTGGCTCAGGTCATGATCCCAGGATCGTGGCACTGAGCCCCACATTAGGCTCTGCTGAGCTTAAGATTCTCTCTTTCTCTCCCTCTGCCCCCTTCTCGGTCCCCCCAGCAAATGCTCTCTCTCTCTCTCTCGCTCTTAAACTCTCTCAAAAAAAGCCAAAACAAAACAAAACAAAACAAAACACAAAGTACCCTAAATCATCATATATTATTACTTTTTATGATATTTACTCCTGATATTTATTTTTGCTCTTGGTATTGGAGAAAGATATAACTTAATTGTTTTCTAAATGGCTAACCAAATTCTCCATCAGTATTTATTGAATAATCTTTTCTTCTTTCATTATTTGAAGTTCCATAGTTACCATGTATTAACTCAGATCTGTTCTGCCAATTTCAGGAATGACAGGGTGAATCATCAAGCTATTTGGGCAGGGTCTATGTTACCCCAGAGTTCTCTGGGGATGAGAAGCCCTTACTCCCTGCATTAACACTGAATGTTCAAGCCAGATGTGCCCGTGCACAATGGTATCTAATCACCCAGGTGTATTTCTAAGTGCAGAAGCTGTGGTGGGGTCTTGTTTTATTTTTCTGGAGTCCATGGAGATCACTGACAGGCAGATGGAGCTGTTTGTTAGTGGGTTTTGTTCCTTTGTGTTGGCTCTCTCTGGAGCTGGCTGGCTCTTAAAATCCTTTGAGAGAAGTAGCTTCATTTATTTCTCTGACACTGGCGGATCAGGAATTATTTTTAAGAAACGACCTACGAAGGATTGCTTACCACCAGGTGCTGGTGCAGATGCGAAGGCACATGTGGTGGTAGTGGGGGTCTCTTGTCCAGTAGGTGCCTATTTAATGAAATCTATGACACGGGGGTGGGTAGTGGAGGGCTGTTAGCCTCTGCTATGGACTCTTGGAGCTGTGCCTCTGCCTTTTCCTGGCTGAGTGATCTTGGGCCCATCCTGTAACCTCCCTGGATCTGTTTTCTTATAGGAAAACAGGGATAATAAAGCTCACGTCTTTCTCCTTACCCCACCCCTGTGTTATTTTATTTTTTTTTTTATTTTTTATTTTTTTAAATTTTTTTTTTTTTTCAACGTTTATTCATTTTTGGGACAGAGAGAGACAGAGCATGAACGGGGGAGGGGCAGAGAGAGAGGGAGACACAGAATCGGAAACAGGCTCCAGGCTCCGAGCCGTCAGCCCAGAGCCTGACGCGGGGCTAAAACTCACGGACCGCGAGATCGTGACCTGGCTGAAGTCGGACGCTTAACCGACTGCGCCACCCAGGCGCCCCTCCCCTGTGTTATTTTAAAGGTTAAATGAGTTATTTTAAGGGTTAAAGCTTGCATAGTGCCTGGCAGAGAGTATGAGCTTAAATTTCATTTCTTTACCTTCCCTGCATTTGACTTAGAGGTATTTGTGTAGGTGGCTGTGTCTCCAAGTCCTGTCATCTTTCTTAGCCCTAAGAGTTTGCTTTCTATTTGGGGGCTGTGTTTTGTGTCTGGGTCAACTCGTAGCCCAGGCTTCCATGGTGCTCAGTTGGCCACCTTTTGCCATCTGCCTAGGGTTGGTTCAGATGACCCGAGGTGTCCCTCTGGCCAGGCGTCAGAGCTGGGCCATGATGACAGCCTGTGGGCTGTTTGTCCATCTGGCCTCCTTAAACAGACAATGGCGTAAGGCTCCCCGTGGGAGTTCCTGCAGTGAGGGGTGCTGGCTTGCGACAGTGGAAAACTGACTTGGATCAGGTATCACTGAAGCAGGTGACCGGAGGTGAGTGGGAGGAATCCACCCAGGGAGGCAGCTCCCATGTGGGTAGGAATGTCAGGTACCTGGTGACCTTGGTCTGAGTCTTTGCTGAACAGTCATTTTGACAGGACTTGCCCTCTTGACCTAAGGTTGGGCTCCGAGGATTTAAGGGCAGCACGCAGGGCTGTTGAACTTGGGTTTCCTTGATTTTGCTAGAACTGCAGCAGTTTCTAATCCTCTGTAATTTACGTGTGTTTGAAACACGACACCCTGCCCCCTACCCCCGGCCCCCCCTAGTGTGGCCAGACTGATTTTTCTGCCTAGGAAACATTCCTCAGAGTATCTCCCTGGCCATCCAACCTTAGCGTTGGCTTCTCATCTGTCCTTTCCTTTCCATGGGCATCTACACCTGGTTCCAGTACCATTCGGAAGGGCGAGTGTGTCTGGGCAATTACAGCAGCTCCTGAACCGATTCCTCCCTGATCTCCTCTTTCTTTCCCTTCTTAATCCTTGTGCTTTTTCCAAGATCTTTTTTGTAAAACTTAACGTTCGATTGCCACGTTTCTGCTTAAACGCTTAGCCATTGCCTACGGGGTGTACCTCAAATTCTTAAGCATGGTATTTAAGATCCCTCAGAGTCTGGAGCCCATCTGCCTTCCAGGCCCTGTTTCCTACCTGCGGCTCCCCCTGGATGGCTCATGACCACGTCCTGTCCACGATGATGTTCCCCAGCTGTGTCTTTGCACCTCACCCCGTGGCAAGTTCCATGCCAGAACGCCTTTCTCTTCCATTAAGTGGCTCTTCACTGTTTATACAGACAAGTTCAAGCCTCTCCAGACAGCCTAGCCACCCGGACAGGGTGGTCTTGCCATCTTCCAGCAAACACTGGTGAATTTAAGTGGTTTTCTTGCAGCCACATAGCTATTAGGAGAGCTGGAGTTTTTTTGTTTTTTTTTTTAACATGTTTGTTTATTTTTGAGAGAGAGAGAGAGAGAGAGAGCAAACTGGGGAGGGGCAGAGAGAGGGAGACAGAGGATCAGCAGCAGGCTCCAGGCTGACAGCAGCGAGCCTGATGTGGGGCTCAAACTCACAAACCATGAGCTCATGACCCGAGCCGAAGTCGCTCAACTGACTGAACCACCCAGGTGCCCCAGGAGAGCTGGAGTTTTAAGCCAAGACTCCCACCATCCTACGAAGCCCAGGCGGACTGTCCACTCTGAAGCCTTCCTCAGCAGGCGGAGTTATGGTCGGTCGCTTTCCCTAAGACTGGAGCACGGTGTGGTTTCTCCGCAGTTCTGCATTGATCACATTATATCCCATTGTTGTTTGTCCTGGGCCTGTGCCGCACCCCATGCTCCGCCCTAACACTCGATTCCTTAAGTAAATCCCTTCCCGGCTTGCTTTCCCCTGCATCTAGGTAGTACCTGGCTCTTAGCGAGAACTCTGTGTTTATTTGGACAGATACATGAATGAATAGACTTTTCTCTCTATATCCTCTAATTCGTGGTGGAGTACAGTGCCGTGGTAATTAGGCTACTTGAATCCCCCATGTGTTGGAAAACACCTCTCTTTTGGTGTATAGAATAAAGAGAAAGTGATCTTTATTTTGCCCCATTCTGTCTGCTATCTCGTAGAGACAATCACGTTTTTGTTTTTTTTTTTACTACTTGAAGAAGGATGCTTAAAACATTTAATTATGTGTAAAAGAGGAATATGATCTTTAGCTAAGTTTTGTCAGACAACAGCTATACCTAAGGAGTGGCTTTGAGGAAAGTGTGCTCTCCTTTAATCTATCAGCACCCCTCCCTTCCCTGCCCAGCAACCTTAGCTAAAAAAATAGCAATCTTCACTTCGGACAGTTGACGTTCTTCCCTAGCATGTGTGAAGAGGAAAGAAAGACGTCTTGAGAAATCGTTGCTGTTTATTGATCTCTTGCATATTGGCTTCAGGACAGGCCTCCCTGCCTCTCTGTGTAGATGGATATCCCACAGCCATTGCCACGCTGCCACATGGGAACCACCCACATCCGACATTTGGTCCTCGTTGTAGGCTCATAAGGCTCATAAGGTCGTGAGATGTTTTTCCTCATTCTTTCCTTGACTTTTTTCTTTCCTCTGTTTCTGTCCCCCTGCTGCTACCTGGAGGGCTTATTTCTGCCTCTGAGCTGGGAACACCTACGTAAGAGGGCCAGTTGACCTTGTTAAAGCCCTCTTCTTGGGTGCCCCTCTTTCCTGTCATTTTTCTGCTTTCCTTGTCTGGTTACTTAGTTGCAAAACTGTTTTGAGCTGTTTTGGTTTAGGATGTTCTATTCCTGCTTTTTCTTTTACTGTTTAGACTGTGATCAGACTCTCAGTTATTGAGTGCCTTTTTCTATGCCAGTGAATCAATTAACCTTGGGAATTAAAAGAAATCCCTCACATCCGGTGTGAGTCACATCAGCAGGAATGTGGGAATTAGATCTGGAGCAGCCAGGTGGATCTCAAGTCTGGAAATGCATTTGCACTTTGGGGTAAGGGCCGGACACACTTAAGCCTTCTCAAAGGGATGCTGTGGGGAAACCTTTTCTCAGGCTTTGAAGAGGTCCACAGAAAAAGTTTTTAGCTCCCTTGTGGTAAAGTGCAGATTCCTGAATCAAAACGACAGTGCTGAATGCCACAAAAGTCGTATTGAGAGAATACTATGTATGCATCCTGTACAAGGAGAAAAACAATGAGGTAAAAACTTTTTTTGAGGGGGCGCCTGGGTAGCTCAGTCTGTTAAGTGTCTGACCTCAGCTCAGGTCACGATCTCACAGCTCGTGAGTTCGAGCCCTGTGTGAGGCTTGATGCAGACAGCTCAGAGCCTGGAGCCTGCTTCGGATTCTGTGTCTCTCTCTCTCTCTCTGCCCCTCCCCTGCTCACATTCTGTGTCTCTCTCAAGTATAAATAAACATCTTTTTTAAAAAACATTTTTTCAGCAAGCGTGACCTATTTGAATATAGTCACATAGTTCTTTCTAATTTAACAAATTCTCGTCTCAGATTAGTTTTAGGTTTGGGTTGAGGGTTTAAGAATATCTCCACCCCCAAAAGTAGGGTATATGGGTCACAAATCATGGCATGTGAGGGTACTTTACAAGATGGCAGTTTGAAGTTGGGGAGCTCATGGAAGTTGAAATGTACTTGTTTCCTCTTTTTAATTTAAGGAGTTTAGAATCCACAGTGCTTATTATTTCCCCGTGGGTATTTTGGGGACTCTAAAAATGGTAGGTTCTCTCTGAAGGAGGATTCAAATTCCCATGTGCACACACAGAAATTTGCACATAAATTTTTGGCATGCGGTGCTTATGCATTCCTGAGAAAGAGTCCCTGTTAGAGAGGAATGGTATACTTGAAGTAATTTTTGAGGCAAGGACACTTTTAGTTTTACTAAATGTGCAAGGCTTTTTTTTTTTCTTTAAAGATTTTATTTTTTTTTTTTAATTTTTTTTTCAACATTTTATTTATTTTTGGGACAGAGAGAGACAGAGCATGAACGGGGGAGGGGCAGAGAGAGAGGGAGACACAGAATCGGAAACAGGCTCCAGGCTCTGAGCCATCAGCCCAGAGCCCGACGCGGGGCTCGAACTCCGGGACCGCGAGATCGTGACCTGGCTGAAGTCGGACGCCTAACCGACTGCGCCACCCAGGCGCCCCAAAGATTTTATTTTTTAAGTCCTCTCTACACCCAACATGGGGCTGGAACACACAACCCCGAGATCAAGAATCACATGCTTCACTGGCTGAGCCAGCCAGGAGCCCCAGTGTGCCAGGCTTTTTAAGCATAGCCGAGGGGTGTGGGCGGTAAGCGTGGACTCCACAGTAGCCCCCTGGCACTTGCTGTTGGTAGTTGAGTCCTGCCTTGTTGTGCTTCTCACTTGAAAGGTTGTTGCCTTTGAAAATGTTTGGTCTGGAAAGACGGTTAATCAACAAGTATTTGGCCACCTAGTACATATTCAGCTATGTATAGTATATTGTTTCCTCCAAGTCCTTGTTCTGAAAACCAAAAATGCCCCTTCTTTAAATTTTAACTTGTTCCATCGAATACGGAGCACATCCAGATGTGTAGTACTGTGTCACACGGTAGCACGAAAATGTGAAAATCAGAACCAGGTTTTTGTTTTTGTTTTTAAAGATTTTATTCTTACGTAATCTGTACACCCAGCATGGGGCTTGAACCCACAACTCTGCCGACTGAGCCAGCCAGGTGCCCCTAGACCCAGGTTTTGTAAGATGAATGAATGGTATAGTTAAGAGATATTCGCGAAGGATGAGAAAGAACCAACATTTATTGAGGGGTTGGTTCTTCTAGGCACGTTATGGTTTTTCTTTAATATGTACACCCTCCATGTCTAGATGGAGACATGGGGGCTCAGAGAGATTGGGTGCCTTACCCCAGGCCTGGCAAGGAGCAAAGCCAGAATGCAAGCCCGGTCATTTGGACTCTAAGCCCAGATCTTCCTTCTTTGCTTCTTTTATTACAGATCAAAGTGGAAGGAGTGGGTTTGGGTAGGAAGAACGTATAAAGGAGGACCTTAGACAGTATCACAGTAGATTAACTTCCTGATCTTTATGAAATGTCACTTATCCTCTGTTGATTACCAATCATAATGTAAGTTTTTCTCAATTGATCTTTTTTTCTGCTTGTCTACATCACTCACCTTCTTATGTAAGATACAAGGAGGAAGCATCTAGGTTGTGTAGCACGACCCTAGAATAGAGACCAAAGACCTGGATTCCTGGCATTTCCACTTACATGACCTCATGCATGCCACTTCTGAGGCTTTTCTTATATCTGACTCAGACAACTTGGATGGTCTCTGAGGGTTTCTATGCCCCAGACCCTTGTGTAATTTGATGCAGAAACGTCAGTGGGGGAATGTCTTTACCTAGCTTTTAATTGATAGAGTAGGTCAAGATGGGCAAAAAAGAGCAGGTTTTCACATTTTCTTTGAATATGTGCTTTTTGGGGAGATTTAATCCACATTTTGATTTTATTTATTATTATTATTATTATTATTATTATTATTATTATTATTATTTTAAGTAGGCTTCATGCCCAACGTGGAACCCAACACAGGGCTTGAACTCACCACCCTGATATCAAGACCTGAGCCAAGATCAAGACTCAGACACTTAACTGACTGAGCCACCCAGTCAGTTTAACCCACACTTTTAGAAAGCTGCATTCCTGGGTTTTTGAGTCCTCCAGATGGCCTGCACATACCTGGCTAGCAATAGAGGCAAAACCTTTGTGTTATGAGTCATAGTAACCATTCAGTTAGGGACAGACTTTTGAAAATACCTCTCCTCCTTCAAGGGTTGTGATTTCTCAGCTTGGTCTCCCACAGCTTTGTTTTGCCTGTGGGCAAATTCACTGTTCTCCTTCTCACGTTGCCCCAACATCCTTTGTCCCCCTCCTTTGTTTTGCATTAGGACTCATATTGCCTTGCACCTGTAGAGGTTCTCATGCCCCTTCGCCCAGCTGGATTGAGTCCTCGAAACACTTTTAAAGTGTTTGGTGGCCCTTTTGTTTTTGTGTGGTAGCTCTGCATCAGCACTTGAGCTAATGTGTGTTAGGTGTTCAATATGTGGTTGAAATGGAGTTTCCTCCTTAGAAGGAATGAAAAGGGGTCATGTTTAAATTCATCTGAGGATAGGAGAAAAACCCTTGCTCCTAAGAATCACAAGAATGTCTGGAGAAGTGGTTGTTAGTCTGGAGATTTTTAGAAAAAGCAAATCTTAGCCAAAGAATGTAGACCTGTGCTCCTTCATTTGGGCTTCACTGTGTTCTCGTTGGAGGCCTTCTTTTGCATCAAGCCAGTCAGTGAATTTTACTTGAAGGGCAGGTTTTCTGATAGAAAATCTAGGGAAATATTTTCAGTTTCTAAACGGCTTTATTAATCTACAAATAAAGCTTTGAAACAGGTGATTTCTTTCCTTCCTTCCTTCCTTCCTTCCTTCCTTCCTTCCTTCCTTCCTTCCTTCCTTCCTACCTTTCAAGAGTGCACACACTCGAGCAGGGGAGGGGTAGAGGGAGGGGGAAGAGAATCCCAAGCAGGCTCCATACCCAGTGCTGAGCCTGGCACGGGGCTTGATCTCAAGACCGTGAGATCATAATGTGAGCAGAAATCAAGAGTCCCATGCTTAACTGACTGAGCCACCCTGGCACCCTGAAACAGGTAGTTTCTCAACCCATGTCTGAAGAAGAGTCTTTACCTCATAAGAAATGGTCCAGGGGCATCTGGATGGCTCCGTTGGTTGAGCATCCGACTTTTTTTTTTTAATGTTTATTTATTTTTGAGAGAGAGACAGAGACAGTGCAAGCAGGGGAGGGTCAGAGAGAGAGAGAGACACAGAATTTGAAGCAGGCTCCAGGCTCTAAGCTATCAGTATAGGAGCCTGATGTGGGGTGTGAACCCACGAGCCATGAGATCATGACCTGAGCCGAAGTCAGATGCTTAACCAACTGAGCCACCCAGGGACCCCTGACTCTTGGTCTCAGCTCAGGTCATGATCCCAGGGTTGTGGGATTGAGGCCTGAGTCAGGCTCTGAGAGCCTGCTTAAGATTCTCTCTCTCTGTGCCACTCTGTCCTTCCCCCCTTCTCTAAAATAAAAGAAGAAAAGGAAGGAAAGAAGGAAGGGAAGAAGGGAGGAAGGAAGGAAGGAAAGGAAAGGAAAGAAAGGAAGAAAAAGAAACTGTCAAGAATCCAAAGCTAGAAAAGGTAAGATGTTCAGGGAAGATGCCAACCTAGAAACTGCAGACTTGTGGGTCTTGGGAACTTGGAGATACTTGTGCAAGCAACCTTGAGGTTTTGGAGAATATTTGTGATAGGGTTTCCAGGGCAGAGAGTAGGAAGGAAGGAGGACTGAGCTTCCTGCTAATAAGCAAGTAGGGTCCTGGAACTTAGGAAATAGAGTTAAGATGTATTTGAATAACTTTATGAGAAAAAAAAAAAAGATATGTTTCTACATCTTAAAGTTTCATATTGTTCATCTCACTATTCCATATCTAGATTTAAAAAAATTATATAGGAATTTGTATAATTATATGTATTAGTCAGCCTTGCTGTGGTAGTAACTCCAAAAATTCAAAGGTTTGCAGCAAACATTATTAATTTCTAGGTTACGGTATGTGTCGGTGGGTATGAGTCACTCACTATGGCTCTTGTCCACAAGTATTCCGTTCTGAAGGAGCAGCCCCAGTTGGGTCATGCCAGCTTCAGGGCAGAGGAGAGAGAACAAGAGAGCTGGTGAAAACATGCAGCGGCTCTAATAGTGTCTGCTCCCATCTGGTATGTGTGTCACATTTGCTCATGTGCCATTGGTCGGAGCAAGTCACATAGCCAAACCAGAAGGCAGTGGGGTGGAGATGTGCCCTCCCTGTGGGCAGTCACCTGGCAATGGTAAGAATGTATAGTCCTCTTTTTTTTTTAAATTTTTTAAATGTTTTTATTTAGAGACAGAGAGAGACAGAGTATGAGCAGGGGAGGGGCAGAGAGAGAGGGACACGCAGAATCCAAAGCAGGCTCCAGGCTCTGAGCACAGAGCCTGATGCGGGGCTCGAACTCACGGACTATGAGATCATGACCTGAGCTGAAGTCGGACGCTTAACCGACTGAGCCATCCAGACGCCCCGTACAGGAAGGAAGTTAATAACTACAAATGATAATGCCATCTACCATATAGTTCATGTCCTCTCCTTTGTCCCTGAACACTGTTTAGTTCAGTACTTTACAGCAATTCAGATTGATCATTTTAAATTGTTTTAAATACATTTTCTCTCTGTTATGGTTATTAAAATTTCATATAATTTTGGGGGAAACTGACTTCTTGCCACGGAGTGATATGATGGATCACTGCATGTTTTTAAGTATTCTTTAAAAAAAAATTTTTTTTTAACGTTTATTTGTTATTGAGAGACAGAGAGACACAGAGCATGAGCAGGGGAGGGGTAGAGAGAGGGGGAGACATAGAATCTGAAGTAGGCTCCAGGCTCTGAGCTGTCAGCACAGAGCCCGACACGGGGCTCGAACTGACAAACTGCGAGATCATGACCTGAGTTGAAGTCAGTCGCTTAACCAACTGAGCTTAAGTATTCTTTTTTTTTTAATTTTTTTTTTCAACGTTTATTTATTTTTGGGACAGAGAGAGACAGAGCATGAACGGGGGAGGGGCAGAGAGAGAGGGAGACACAGAATCGGAAACAGGCTCCAGGCTCTGAGCCATCAGCCCAGAGCCTGACACGGGGCTCGAACTCACGGACCGCGAGATCGTGACCTGGCTGAAGTCGGACGCTTAACCGACTGCGCCACCCAGGCGCCCCGAGCTTAAGTATTCTTAAGTATTCTTTTTAAATACTTCAGTACGTGGAGCTCTAGTGTATGTGCATCATTGCATTAGCTAGAGTCTCCAGAACAATTTGAATAATGGGGTGATATTAGGTATCAGAATCTTGTTTCTGAATTTAGTAGACAGGCCTTTAATGTTTCATATTGTTTGTTGCTTTCCAAATATTATTGAGATCTGATTCATGTACCCTAAAATCACCATCTTAAAGTATACAGTTGAGTGGTTTTTAGTGTATTCACAGTATTGTGCACACATCATTACTGTCTAATTCCAGAATATTTTTGTGACCCTCAAAAGAAGTCCTATACTCATCAAACATCCGATTCCCTGTTCTCCCTTCCCTCAAGCCCCTGGCAACCAAAAATCTGTTTTCTATCTCTAAGGATTTGTCTGTTTTGGACATTTCCCATGAATGGAATGATATGTGTGGTCTTTGATGTCTGGCTTCTTTCACGGAATGTTTTCAAGGTTCCTTGTTGATGTTTTCTGATATAAACTCTTAAAAATATTTAGGAGCTTTATTTATTTATTTTTTTGTTTCTCCCCTACCCCTCCGCATTCTCTTTAAAAGTCTCATCATATCCAGCCTGGTTCCTGGAAAAATCTGTCGTGGAACCAGTATTGTTTTTGTTTCTTAAACAAATTTTATGTATTTGTTTTAAAATATCCAGTATAATTAGGGGTGCCTGGGTGGCTCAGTCGGTTAAGTGCCGGCTTCAGCTCAGGTCATGATCTCGCGGTTCATGGGTTCTAGCTTTGCATCAGGCTCTGGGCTGACAGCTCAGAGCCTGGAGCCCCCTTCAGATTCTATGTCTCCCTCTCTCTGCCCCTCCCCCACTCATGCTCTGTCTGTCTCTCTCAAAAATAAATAAATACTAAATTTTTTTAAATTCCAGTATAATTAGCATAGAGTGTTATATTAGTTTCAGGCGTATAATATAATGATCCAGCAATTCCATACATTACTCAGTGCTCGTCATGATAAGAGTACTCTTAATCCCTTCACCTGTTTCACCCATCCCTCTTTCACCTCCTGTCTGGCAACCACCAGTTTATTCTCTGTATTTAAGAGTCTGGTTTTTGGGGCGCCTGGGTGGCGCAGTTGGTTGGGCGTCCGACTTCAGCCAGGTCACGATCTTGCGCTCCGTGAGTTAGAGCCCCGGCGTCGGGCTCTGGGCTGATGGCTCGGAGCCTGGAGCCTGTTTCCGATTCTGTGTCTCCCTCTCTCTCTGCCCCTCCCCCGTTCATGCTCTGTCTCTCTCTGTCCCCAAAATAAATAAACGTTGAAAAAAAAAAAAAAGAGTCTGGTTTTTGTTTCCCTTTTTTTCTTTCTTAAATTCCACATATGAGTGAAATCATATGCTATTTGTCTTTTTCTGACTGACTTATTTCACTTAGCATTGTACCCTCTAGATCCATCCATGTAGTTTCAAATGGCAAGATTTCATTATTTTTTATGGCTGATACTCCATTTTATATATATATATATATATATATATATATATACACACATACATACATACACACCTCATCTTTTTTTTTTTTAATATTTATTTTGGGAGAGAGAGCGAGAGAGCACAGGCAGGGGAAGGGCAGAGAGATAGGGAGAGAGGTAATCCTAAGCAGACTCTGCACTTAGCACGCGGAGCCTGATGCTGGGCTCAATCCCATGACAGCGAGATCATGACCTGAGCTGATATCGACAGTCATATGCTTAACCCTCGGAGCCATGCAAGTGCCTCTACACCACATCTTCTTTATCTGTTCATCTGTGGGTAGACTTGGGTTGCTTCCATATCTTGGCTGTTGTAAATAAAGCTGCTATAAACAGTAGGGTGCAAATATCTTTTAAAATTTAGTGTTTTCATATTTCTTTGGTAAATACCTAGTAGTGGAATTACTGGGTCATCTGGTAATTCTTTTTTTAATTTTTCGAGGACCCTCCCTACTGGTTTCCACAGTGGCTGCACCAGTTTGCATTCTCATTAAGAATGCAACAGTTCCTTTTTTCTCCACATCCTCCCAACGCTTGTTGTTTCCTGTGGTCTTGAGTTTAGCCATTCTGTCAGGTGTGAAGTGATTATCTCATTATGGTTTTGTTTGCATTTCCCCAATGATGAGTGACATTGAACATCTTTTCATGTGTCTGTTGGCCAAACAGAGATTACGTCAAAGAGATTACTGCCAATGTTTTTCTTCTAGGAATTTTATGGTTTTAGGTCTCACATTAATCCATCTTGAGTTTATTTTTTGTGTATGGTGCAAGAAAATGGTCCAGTTTTGTTCTTTTGTATGTAGCTGTCCAGTTTTTCCAACACCGTTTGTTGAAGAAGCTGTCTTTTTCCCATTGCGTGTTCTTGACTCCTTTGTCGTAGATTAATTGACCATATAATTATGGGTTTATTTCTGGACTGTAGATTTTGATCCACTGATGTGTCTGTTTTTGTGCCGCTACCATACCATTTTGATTACTATGGCTTTGTTGTACAACCTCAAATCTGGGATTGTGATACCTCCAGCTTTGTTCTTCTTCGAGATCGCTTTGGCTATTTGGAGTCTTTGTGGTTCCATACAAATTTTAGGCTTATTTGTTCTAGTTCTGTGAGAAATGCTATTGTTATTTTGATAGAGATTGTATTAAATATGTAGGTTGTTTGGGTGGTGTGGACATTTTGACAGTATTTGTTCTCCCAGTCCATGGACATGGAATATTTTTTATGTGTGTCATCTTCAGTTTCTTTCATCAGTGTTTTATGGTTTTCAGATTATAAGTCTTTTACCTCCTTCGTTAAGTTTATTCCTAGGTATTTTATTATTTTTGATGCAATTGTAAATGGTATTATTTCCTTAATTTCTCTTTCCTGCTACTTCATTATTAGTGTACAGAAATTCAACTGCAAAGAAGTTTCACTTGTTTGCTTTTACTTTGAGCATGTTTGCTTTACGTTTGAACTTTACTTTTATTTCTTAATTTTACTTTGAGATTTTATTGGAATGGCTGATACCAATTCATTACCAATGAGTGATACCAATAAGGACATGATTATATTCAACAATGATTATGTGATCAGTTAATGTAATAAATTACATTAATAGATTTCCTAATGTTAAATTACTCTTGATTTCCTAGAATATATTTGACTTGATCCTGATATATTCTTCTTTTTTAAAAAAATTTTTGTATGTGAATATGCTTGTTTTAATTGAGCTTTACTTATTTTAGTTTATTTTAAAAAACGTTTATTTATTTTGAGAGAGATTGAGAGCATGCGAGCAAGGGAGAGGTAGAGAGAGAGGGAGAGAGAGAGAATCCCAAGCAGACTCCATTCGCAGCACAGAGCCCAACATGAGGCTCTATCTCATGAATGTGAGATCATGACCTGAACCAAAATCAAGAGTCAGATGCTTAACCAGCTGAGCCACCGAGGCGCCCTGATATATTCTTCTTTTTAAAAATTCTTTTTTTAAAAATGTTTATTTATTTTTGAGAGAGCATGAGGGGAAAGGGGCAAAGAGAGAGAGAGGAACAGAGGATATAAAGCAGGCTCTGCACTGACAGCAGTGAGCCTGACACGGGGCTCAAACTCACAACCTATGAGATCATGACCCGAGCTGAAGTTAGATGCTCAACTGACTGAGCCACCCAGGTGCCCCTAAAAATTCTTTTAATATACCACTTGCTGTTACTTTATTGACATGTTTACACTTCTATCTAATTTCCTTTTCTGTACTGGTATTTTGATATCAGATATAGTTAATCCTTATAAAATGATTTAAAAGGTTTATTATTTCTTTAAAAAATTTTAAAGTTATTTATTTTTAATTTTATTAATGTTTACTTATTTCAGAAGTGGGAAGGGGCACAGGGAGGGAGACACAGAATCCAAAGCAGGCTCCAGGCTCTGAGCTGTCAGCACAGAGCCTGACGCGGGGCTCGAACCCACAAACTGTGAGATGATGACCTGAGCTGAAGTCGGACGCTTAACCGACTGAGCCACCCAGGTGCCCCAATATTTATTTATTTTGAGAGAGAGGGAGAGAGCACGAGCAGGGGAGGGAAAGAGAGAGGGGGAAAGAGAGGATCCCAAGCAGGCTCCATGCTGACAGCATGCGGGGCTTGATTCCATGAACTGTGATATCATGACCTGAGCCAAAATCAAGAGTTAGATGCTTTAAATGACTTAGCCACCCAGGCACCCCTCTCCATTTTTTAAAAGTATGTGTCTTAGAGTATTTGGATAAAACAGAACTTGCTCCTTGAGTTTCAGTGGAGCTGAGCTGTACAACCATGGGGCTTAGCTTACCTTTCAGTAAAAGTTCTGTGACAGCAGTTCTGTGGTTATTTAGATTTTCTACCTCAACTAAATTTCATTTTGGCCATGTATTTTCCTGCAAAGGTATCTATCTCATCTAGACTTGCAAGTTCATTGGCATAGTTTTTCACAGCATATCCTTGTAATTTATTTTTTTATTTTTTTATTAAAAAAAATTTTTTTAACGTTTATTTGTTTTTGAGACAGAGAGAGACAGAGCATGAACGGGGGAGGGGCAGAGAGAGAGGGAGACACAGAATCGGAGGCAGGCTCCAGGCTCTGAGCCATCAGCCCAGAGCCCGACACAGGGCTTGAACTCACGGACCGCGAGATTGTAACCTGAGCTGAAGTCGGACGCTTAACCGACCAAGCCACCCAGGAGCCCCTATCCTTGTAATTTATAATCATGCAAAGAGGTAATAGTTACTGCCTCTTCCTCTCCCTACCCCATCACTGTATATTGATCAGATTTCCTAAATTTTACTTGATCTAATTCATCTTTTAGAAGAAATATATTCTGGTTTGGCTTGTAATATTTACTCCTTTTTGTTTTCAGTTTATACTTTAGCTTCTTTATTCCCTCTTCCAGTTTTGACTTTTGTTAGAGCCTAAAGCGTTCTATTTCATGAGGTAAATCATACATATTTGTATTTATCTGCTCTTGAGGACTGGGCTACTTTCTTCATGTTTTGGTCTTCTTGGGTCTGAATGATGAGCGAAGATAGGCTGGATATATTTTTAGGTTTTCCTGTGTCTAATGAGGTAATGCACGCCTGCCATTTGCCACCTATCAGAACAAGTGAATTAATGGATCCCCTGTCTTTCCCCATGATGTTAGAATTGTCTTCTCAGATCTTAGGTTATCAGTTGCCAGATCAGTTGAGTGATCTATCAGTGGGGAAGAGTCAGAAGGAAGAAAGCCAGGGTCCTGGATAGTCACTCAGGGAAACTTGGCCTCATTTCTCTCTGCATCTGGATCCAGCATAGCCTGGCTTCCTTCTTGTTTTGGGTTTTCTCCCCATCTCGGTGGAGCCCAGCTCCTTCAGTTTGTGGTCTCTGTGGTTGGTTGGATCTGCCCAGGGCAGCTGGCCAGCTGCCTTCATGTTCCTTTGGCTCTTGGCTTGCATTTGCATCTCTACCCTTCATGGTGAGAGGAAGCAGTGTGTGTGGGCAGACACCCTTTGCTGGTGGTCCTTACACGGTGTATCTGCCTGTGCTTGGCATCCCCTTGTCCACAGCAGCCAGATACTCTGGTGGTCCTCCTTTGCCCCGCTGTTGGCCCTCCCACTTGCCCATCCCCCCAGAAGTTCGCACTTTCAAATTAGAGTGTAGGTGAGGGCTTCAGGGCATTTTCTACTTCTTAGGAAACCTTGATAACCTTGAGTGACTTCAGGGACATGGGTTAAAGATACCTCTTAGTTCTTTTCCTCACTTGTGTCCCAATTATATCCCGTAGAAGACCTTTGGAGGTTTCAGCATTTGGATGGCATTCTTGCCTGGTTTCCAGTCTGGTCCAATTCTAGTCACTGCTTTTCTTTTTCTTTTTCTTTTTTTCCCCTCACTGCTCTTTCTCTTCCCTTCTGTAGCTTGTTAAGTGAGTATCTGGAGAATGGAAAGAGGGAGAGAGCAGGGTGTGTCTGTGCTCAGCTCACAGAGTTTATCTAGGAGTCTAGTTTTATAGTCTTTAAATGAGTGTGTAACATTCCTATTAGTATAAACACGATCATTTCCTGGTTATCGAGCCTTTGGGATTTTTCCAGGGTTCACTCCGTGTTCTTTGCTCTGCTATGAACATCCTTGAACAGAACATTTTTGAGAGTTTCCCTTTGATTGTATTCTCCAAAGTGGGCTTAAATTCAACTTTACGACAAAGTCAACAATCAGGAGTGTTCTGTTCAGTCTCTGTAGGACCTATTCATTCTTCAGGCATCTCCTGTGTGCCTGGCAGGAGGCAGGTAAATAGAGACGAGTCAGGTACATTATGAGCACTCTCCCCTTCAGTGTGAGGACGCCTTACATCAAGCTCTCCTGAAACTAGATCATGTTGCCCACTTCCCTCTCATAGTATCAAAAAGAGAGCTTCGAGTGTTTAAGCAGGACTTTTTTTTTTTTTTTTTTTTTTAGTTTTTATTTTAGTCACCTGGTGCTCATCACAAGTGCTCTCCTTCATCCCCATCACCTATTTCACACACTCCCCACCCCCCACCCCCCTCTGGTAACCATCAGTTTGTTCTCTATAGTTAAGAGTCTCTTTCTTGGTTTGTCTCTGTCCTCCTCTCCTTTTTTTTTTCCCTAAGCATAACTTTCTAAAAATCAAATCCATATTGACTCCTAATGTATACCACTTTCTTTTCATAAACCACGTGTATAATGTAATATAGAGTTTTGCCAATGATTTATGTTAATTTAATAATCTGTCTTCTGCCTGGCTGACCACGATAGTGGATCTGGTAACTGAAATTCTTTGAACCAGAGGGGTTTCTGTAGCAGCTCATGTACGTATTTCTCTTCCTAGGTAAAAAGGGGTAGAGGGGGAGAAGAAATTCACTTATAACTGAAACCTGCGTTAGGTGAGAATTAATATTTGGGAACAACGAGGTGTTTTCACTTATTTATATGTTGTAATTTTCACAAGAGTTACTGTAGCTACAGGAAAATCATTAAGGAAAGTGCATTTGAGGCACCAGCGATGACTCCCCATACAGTTTTTATTTTCAGCAGCATTTGTTAAGTGTCTGTTGTGAGCCCAGCCCCATAGTCTACAGGGGGATGCAAGAATACTTGCAGGCAAGTTGATTTGGCTTTTTTTGTTGTTTTTTGTTTTTTGTGTTTTAGTCTGTTACTAGTGTTGTAGCACCCACTGTGTTCCAGGCACTATTCCATCTGCTTCATGTACTAGCTAATTCAATCCCATTATACCCATTTTATAAACGAGGAGATTAGGGCATAGAGAGGTTAAGAAACTTGCCGGAGTCTACTCTGAACTGGGGTTCAGAACTGCCCAGTCATTGCCAGGCTCGGTGTCATTGTCATTTGACAGACCTTTATTGAGTCCCTTCTACTGGCAAGGGATTGAGTTGGATCATTTCTAAGACTCATTCATTTATCAGATATATGTTGAGTGCCTACTATGTGCCAGAGGATAGAGGAGAAGAAAATATGACAAAGTCTCTCCTCTTGTCAGACCGTCAGTCAATACAGAATAACTCTTCAGATGGTGAGAGTCTGTGACTAAAATAAAGGCAGGGAAGGCTCTGGGAAGTGATAGAAGGGTGCAGGGGTATTTTTAGATTTTTGTGGGCTGAGAAGGTGTCATTTGGGCAGGAACCTATTTTTTTAATTTTTTTTAATGTTTGTTTATTTTTGAGAGAGAGAGAGAGAGAGAGAGAGAGAACAAGTGGGAGAAAGATAGAGAGAGAGGGAGACACAGAATTTGAAGTAGGCTCCAGGCTCTAAGCCGTCAGCACAGAGCCTGACACAGGGTTCGAACCCATAGACCATGGGACCATGACCCAAGCTGAAGTTGGACACTTAACCAACTGAGCCTGGCGCCCCTAGCAGGAACCTATTTGAAGAGAAGAGCCAGCCACGTGGGAATGTGAGGGGAGAGGACTGGTCCAGGTACAGTGAGCAGCAAACATGGAAGCACTCAGGTCTAGGTGAGCCGAGACCTGTGCATCTGGAACGTGGTGAAGCAGGGGAAGAATGTCAAGGATGAGGTCAGGGGGAATGGTGAGGTCACATTCGCCCTCATAGGTTATGGGAGGGAGGTTGGATTTGATTCTGAGTGTGAGTGGGTGTCTTTGAGAGTTTTGAGCAGGGGAGTGACATGCTCTGATTAACACTTCTCAAAGAGCTGCCTGGCTGCAGTATGGAAGCCTGACCCTAGGGCAGCAAAAATGAACCAGGAGCCTTTTGCATTGAGCCAAGGATTCTGCCACTTCTCGCATTCCATGGTTCATGTTGGTCAGAAACCTGCTGCTGTCCCATAGCACCTGCTCGAGAACTTAGGTCTCTCACTGTTGCATGCCTGCTGCTAGAGTACTGGACTGTCCTCTCTTCCTAGATTTTCATATTTTCGTTAAAATATTTTTTCTGAGGCGCCTGGGTGGCTCAGTCGGTTGAGCGTCCGACTTCGGCTCAGGTCATGGTCTCATAATTCGTGGGTTCGAGCCCCGCATCAGGCTGACAGCTCAGAGCCTGGAGCCTGCTTTGGATTCTGTGTCTCCCTCTTTCTCTGTTCGTCCCCTGCTCGTGCTCTGTCTCTGTCTCTCCTTCAAAAATAAATAAAAACATTTAAAAAAATGTAAAATATTTTTTCTAATGTTTATTTATTTTTGAGAGACAGAGTGTGAGCAGGATGGGGACAGAGAGAGGGAGACACAGAATCCGAAGCAGGCTCCAGGCTCCTAGTTATCATATCAGCACAGAGCCCAACACGGGGCTCGAACCCTCAGGGCGTGAGGTCATGACCTGAGCTGAAGTCTGAGGCCCAACCAACTGAGCCAACCAGGCGCCCCTAGATTTTCATATTTTCCCTCCACATTTGCTTCTCATGGGGACCATATCTTGAGGGGGAGTCATTTGAGGGCGTAACTTGTATTAAGACCCTAAGGGAAGTGTTAGCTTTCCTTGACTGGCTTTGAAAACAGAAGCTTCATATTTACTCAGAAGGATTTATGGCCAGATGGTGGACATGAGGGATGTTGTTGGGTTGGAAAAAGCCACACAAAAGGCGTTCAGCTTGATAAGAACCTTGAACTCAGAACTAGAAACCTGTGTTCAGCTCTTAGCATAGCAATGACTAGCTTCATTTGGACACATGACCTAACCTTTTTGAGTTGCCTCCTTCTTGGTAGAGACAGTATATCTGTCTTGCTAACCATCACAAGGCTGACATGAGCTGTAATGAAATAAGAATGTGGACACAGGGGCGCCTGGGTGGCTCAGTTGGTTAAGCATCTGACTTCAGCTCAGGTCATGATCTCCTGTTTGGTGAGTTCGAGCCCCACATCAGGCTCTGTGCTGACAGTGCAGAGCCTGCTTGGGATTCTCTCCCTCTCTCTCTGCCCCTCCCCTGCACTTGCACATGTGTGCTCTCTCTCTCTCTCTCTCTCTGTATGTGTGTGTATAAAGATTATATATAGTCTTGTATATATATGTATATATATATACATATACATATATATAGCGTACGTATATATAAAGAATGTGGAAACACTGTGTGCATATGTGCCATTGAAAGCTGAGCTGGGGGCTCCCATTTTAGGAAATTATAGACATTTGTAGGTCGTCGACTATTCATATGTGCTTACATAATACTCCGTGAAACACCTGATAGTAAGGGTATGAGTGTTTCCCTGGTCACGTAGTCCAGGGAAAAAATCTTCAGTGTGATAAGGTCTGTTTGACTGACTCTCCCTCCCCCACCCCACCCCCACCAACTGACTTGAGAACAAGTTAACTTCCCGCTGTCTGGCCAAGACATCTCAGACCTTTGTGTGGGCTGCTTTTGGAAAGTTATTGGCAGAGGTCCCAGAGCAAAGGTCAGGGGAGTTGGCTTGGAGTCACTGGGACACCTGCAAACAGATGTGTACACACACACACACACACACACACACACACACACACAGGTGAACAAGACACAGTCACAGTTGTTGGGGACTCACAGTGTTTGTAGATGTTACATATGTAAATAAATGATTAAAACTGAAAACTGCTGGGGCGCCTGGGTGGCTCAGTCGTTAAGCGTCCAATTCGTGATTCCGGCTTAGGTCGTGTCTCATGGTTCTTGACTTTTGAGCCCCGCATCAGGCTCTGCGCTGACAGTGCAAACTTGCTTGGGATTCTCTCTTTCCCTCCCTCTCTGCCCCTGCTGTGTGCTCTTTCTCTTTCAAAATAAATAAAACAAACTTAAAAAAAAACCCAAAACCCTGAAAACTGCTTCAGTGGTAGTATCTTCAAAGTACTGAGAAGGAGTAACTAATTTCTGCTAGGGGGTGGATCAATGGAGGATTCCAAGAGGAGGGTGCATTTGAACAGATTCAAGTGAGATACTTGGAGACCACTACGTAAAAAAGAGGGGTAGCTTTGCAAGCAAAGGTGAGGAGCACGAAACAGCACGGTGGGTTCCAGAACTGAAGTCGTGAGAAACAAGGCCGGTAAGATCTGTCCAGGCCAGATGGTGGAAAGCTGCTGTCAGAGCTTATCTGTCTAAAGATTTTGAGTTCTTTGTTTCTCTTGTGCAATGCTTAGCCATCGGCAGAGCCATTCTGAGGCCCAGTGTGCTAGTGCTGATGAAACGTAAGTAAGGGTGGGCCCCTGCAATGCCTGGTGCGGGCCGTGCCTGAGGTCAGTGTTTAAATATTTACTGAAATGATGGAGGCGCGATGGTTATTATCGCAGAGCTCCAGAGAAGGTGTCTTCTCAGATCCCTAGACGCTGGGGTATGGCCACTGCATTCCCTGTCTGTATGCTGCCAGGGCAGTCAGATGAGCTGATGCTGCTGTAGCTAAGGTTCTACAGTCACGTCCACACTGAGGGCAGCTACTGTGGGGTTCGCCTTCCCAGCTGACAAGCCCTTGGGCTGAGGAGAAGTGGAGAGTGGGGTCTTCTGTGAATATGGAATTTTTTTAGCAATCACAAAAAATATTTTTACATTGTGTAATCATGCATGTGATTAAATTATCTGCACTCTAGAAATGGAGACAAAGGAAGGTGCCTTATCTGTTTACTTTCCATCATCCGTTGAGTTGGGTGACATTGCCCTTTACTCCAGACTCCACCTTGTCACAGCCCTCTTTCCAGCTAGAGCCCATGGATGTGACTGCTAGGTTGACCTCTCATTTCCTCTGTGTTCTCTTATCTGGGGGCTAAGTCATATCCAACCTGCAGACAAGAAGAGAGAATTCAAGGGAAAGCATCTCCCCATCTCCAACTTGTGATCTAATGACCAACAGGACAACAGTGTTTCCAAGGTCTTTTCCATGGTGTCATGTCTCTTATTGTATTCCTTAGTCTTTGCCTTCTGATGACTCCAAAGTGACGTATAGATGCTCACATCTATTGCTAGACAGGGCTTTGTTATTAAACCTAAAAACCAAAAGAGGTAAGACTGACTACCTTTTTTGGATATTGCAGGAACATGATTTAATCAAGTGGCTTCCCACTAAGGCCTAAAAAGAGGTCCATAATTTAAAAAATTTTCCATCTCTTTCTTTTCTGTCATTTGTACCCCTCCCCCCATTTGAAAACTTGTATGTTGTGGACAAATTTATACATATACAAAACAGGAGAAACCTACAGATACTGGCTTCTATAGTTATCAACCTTGGGGCATCTTGTAGCATCTATATCTCCGTCTACCTATTCTTAATTATTTTGAAGCAAATACCTCATATCCTATCATTTCATCCATGAATATTTTTCTATATATTTCTAAGAGATGAAGTCTTTGTAAAATCATAATACTTCTGTTATCACACCTAATACATTTCTAAATTCCATCAAGTAACTGATCAGTATTTACATTTCCCTGAATATCACCAAATCTGTTAACATTTTTTAAATGTTTATTATTTTTGAGAGAGAGAGAGCGAGCCAGGGAGGGGCAGAGAGAGAAGGAGACACAGAATCTGAAACAGGCTCCAGGCTCCGAGCTGTCAGCACAGAGTCTGATGCGGGGCTCGAACCCACGAACCATAAGATCATGACCTGAGCCGAAGTCAGATGCTCAACCAACTGAGCCACCCAGGTGCCCCTAACGTCTTGTTTTAATCAGGATCCACTGCAGTTGTCAATAGGTCTCTCAGATCGCTTTACATCTCTAGGTGCTCCTTCTGTCTTTCTGTCTCCTTGCAGTTTATTTATTGAAGAAGCTCGGTCTTTGGTTCTCTTTAATTTCATACAGCATGGGTTTTTCTGATTTCATATTTATAGTATGGTTTAATATCTCCCTCATTCCTCTATATTTCCTACAAGTTGATGTTGTGTCTAGAGATTTATTCAGGATTCAGATTCAATATTTTGGCAAGTATACTTTTTAGGTGGTGGTGGGAACTGCTTTCAGGAGGCACACAATGTTTAGTTGTCTCTTTGTGATGGCTGATTGAGTTTTTAAATGTGCTAAGTATTTAAGAGGGTTCCGATGTGTTAATGTCTACCTGGGCCCAGGTGATCTTGAGAAAGGGGGAAAAGGAGAATGCTCTTGCGGTGTGTGCATGGCATTCTTTCTCTGTCAGAGTCTGACGATGGTGGGGCTGTTATGTTCTCTGTCCCTCAACTGTTTGCTTCTGGTGGTTCCTCCAGTGCTTGCTGGAAAATGAATTGGCATGAATTTGGTGTAGAGTACTGCCACAGTTTGTTTCTATTCGTCACAGAAGACCTGTTCACTTAAAAGATGTTAAATAAAGGGCACCTGGGTGGCTCAGTTGGTTAAGCGTCTGACTCTTGGTTTCAGCTCAGGTTATGATGTGGCGGTTCGTGAGTTTGAGCCCCACATCGGGCTCTGTGCTGACAGTGCAGAGCCTGTTTGGGATTCTCTCTCCCCTCTCTCTCTGCCCCTCCCCCACTCGTGTGCTCTCTCTCTCAAAATAATAAATAAATAAATAAATAAATAAATAAATAAATAAATAAATAAATAAATGTTAAGTAAAGAAAGGATCAGTTTCTTTGAACACTACTTTTATGTTTAGAGATGTTTCTTGGTTTGGTTAAAGCAGCCACTTTTGCTGATGTTCTCCAGATGTGTGTTTTCATTTAATTTGTAAGGTGACTCTTCTCCTCTTTCAGGATCTCATTTTGCCCAACGGTGGTACTCCAGCAGGTACTTCGAGTCCAGCTTCTTCATCTTCCCTTCTCAACAGACTTCAGCTTGATGATGACATTGATGGTGAGACCAGAGATCTCTTTGTCACAGTTGATGACCCCAAGAAGCATGTCTGTACCATGGAGACCTACATTACGTATAGGATCACCACCAAAGTAGGTCCTGTCATTACCTTCCACCCCTGTTGAATGGTCTTAATGAATTGGAGGCCTACCTTCATGGTTCTTGCTTTCTTCCTTCCCTTTGTATGACTCGAGTCACCTTCATTCAATGGTGGATGTGGCTTTTTTTTTTTTAATTTTTTTTTTCAATGTTTTTTATTTATTTTTGGGACAGAGAGAGACAGAGCATGAACGGGGGAGGGGCAGAGAGAGAGGGAGACACAGAATCGGAAACAGGCTCCAGGCTCCGAGCCATCAGCCCAGAGCCCGACACGGGGCTCGAACTCACGGACCGCGAGATCGTGACCTGGCTGAAGTCGGACGCTTAACCGACTGCACCACCCAGGCGCCCTGTGGCTTTTTGATACAGAGTAGATGTATTCAGATTAAAAGGATTATATGTGAATTTTTAATCTTAAAACGAAGGAGAAATTGTGACTGCGGTCTTTCAAATAAAACATTTAATCCCTCTACTTTCACCTATTTTCGGTCATGATATTATTTAACGTTAATAATATCACATTACTATTGAAATTTATGAATTGCTGTATCATTCGAAATCTCTGGCAAGACCATGGTTGTAATTTGGTGTATTTGAAATGGATCATAGGGGGAGGGGAAGAAGAGAAGATTAGGAACAAATATTTATTGCATTTTTGCTGTGTGCTAGGTGGGTAGTGGACAGGGTCCTGAGATTGTCTGGCTTAATGTTCACAGCAACCCTAAAAGGTAGATCTTCTAGTTATAATTTTAGAGATGAGGAAACTGAGGCAGAGACTTTAACTTGTTCACTGTTACAAAGTAGGTAACCAGGATTCTAAGTTGAATTTTTAGGACTATCAATCCCATATTTTTATTTTCAAATCCATACTCTTAAGCTAATTCTACTTATAAAAGAATAACTTTAATGTATCTTTACTTTTTCAATTGTTTTTTCAATATTTTAAGTAGCAGTACAATTTTAGGTTTCAAGCAGTGTTTCTTATCCTTGGCAGTATTGGTGTTTTGGACTGAATAATTCTTTGTTGTGTGTGTGAGGGGGTGTCCTATGCATTGTAGGATGTTTCCCAGCATGCCTGGCCTCTACCCACTAGATGCCTGTAGTACCCACCTCCAACCTCCAGTGGGGACAACTAAAAATGTCTCCAGACATTGCCAAGTATTCCCTGGGGACAACATTACTCCTGGTTGAGAAGCACTGATCCAGAGGAAGAATAACAATATTTACACTATTAGGAGAAAATATACATGATCGCTTTATATATATATCAATACATAAACGTATACTTCTAACTGGTTTTACTCAGTTACCAGCTTATTATAAAAGGATACATTAAAAAATAAACAAACCTGAAAATGGAGTCATTTGTTTCCCAGTACAGTAGACCAAGACTTAATTACAGTTTCAACCTATCTCAGGAGTCATCACTTTATATTTTTGAATAAAGAAAGTACTTTGTTCAGGAAACCATCCTGTTTGTAGGTATTCCCCTGCCACCACAGGCCACATGATGAAGAAGGATTTACAGATATTTTTAGAAGTTTTAATAGATTGACGGTGGCTTTGTGAATGGTACTAGGAGAAGCGTTTATGAACATCTCTCTCTTCTGTGCCTTTTCTCTTTTTCATTGTAGAAAATAAATGATTGTTTAAAATATTTTAAAGTTTACTTATTTTGAGAGAGAGAGAGTGTGTATGTGTGAGCAAGGGAGGGGCAGACAGAGGGAGAGAGAATCCCAAGCAGGTTCTGCACTGTCAGCACAGAGCCTGATGTGGGGCTGGATCCCATGAACCGTGAGATCATGACCTGAGCCGAAATCAAGGCTTAACCGAACAAGCCCCCCAGGTGCCCCTGAATTAAGTTTTTATTTTGAAAATTTAGTAGGTTCTGTACTTGTCTAAATTCTTTGTGGGGGGGGGAAGCAGAGAGTAAAGTACACTCAGATTTGATCTTTTATTGGATGACAGTGCTATATTTTAAAAAATGATGTGAGTACTGGAGCACTTGGCTGGCTCAGTATTTTAAGCCTCCAACTCTTGGTTTCGGCTCAGGTTGTAATCTCACAGTTTGTGAGTTTGAGCCCCGTGTCAGGCTCTGTGCTGACAGCATGGAGCCTGCTTGGGATTCTCTCTCTGCTTCTCCCAGGCTTGCATGCTCTCTCTCTCAAAATAAATAAACAAAAACATTTAAAAAATTGTACAAGTACTATAAATACTTTATTGTGAAAAGTAAAGTAAATGATGATAAAGACCAAATACAAGTCTCACTTAGCCCTTCTCACTTAAGTTGTTCTCGCTAAATGCTGCCATTGTTGAAATTTGGTATACATCCTTCCCGGTCTTTTTTTGTGTTTACATATGTGCATATATAGTTAAAATATATATAATTCAGATTTCACTGCAATATTGTTTTCTAACTTCCCCCTCTACAATATTTTTGAAGACCTTTCCATGTTCATATGAATGTAGAGAGAGCTTAGTTTTTTAATCTCTACTTATGCAATGATTATAGAGTATCTTTTCCCTATGTACATTTCAGCCTTTGTCAGACGTTTCTTTGCTATTACTGCCCTGTCCTTTCTGCACCTGGTTCGCATTCAAAAATTTGTCCACGTATGTGTGCACGTGTACATGCATCCACGCAATCTTCCCCTGTCACCGTTGACCCCGGGTGCCTGTTATTTCTCAGGCAGTGATCTAGATGCTTAGATGGATGTTAGGTCGTCAGAGGTCCTAGGTTGATACCCGTCTTCCCGTGAATTATTTCCGTTTTTTGCCCCAGGGCCAACTTATTTTTTACTCTGTAGTCAGCGAAATGCAAAACCTGTTTTTCTGAAATTTATGCTCTAAAACAGCTGAATGACGAGGTGACCGCCTTGCTGGCACAGCAGTGCTCGCCAGCCTTACCACTTCCTACCCTCTTTGACTCCTCTGCCCTGCAGCGGACCTCCCAGAATGCCAGTACTGCGGGACCTCTGTTCACTGAGTCACAGGCTCAGGCGCCTGCTGCTGGCCACCGCTCTCCCCTGTGCCCGTCTGTTTCCGTCCTTCCTTACCCCCTTTCCTCGGTGTTCTTGTCTCTGTCCCTTCTTTGTGGGGTTATTTGATTCCCTGTAAGTCAGAACTTTTCCAAGTTCTAATTCCGCATTTTCACTTCTCTGTGACGCTCCCACCTCTGGGTGAGCTCATTGCAGAATTAAGTTTTACTTCTTACTGTCAATTCTGTCTCAAACCAGAGTCCTTTTCTTTTCCTGGTTCAGGTAATGACACCAAGCTTAATGTGTTGGTGGTGCATTTGGGACCTTCTTTCTGAACGTTGCATTAAAGCGTATCTACACATATCCCTATGTAGCCACGCACCCTGTGATGTGTGTGGATGAGAGGAGGATTACAAACAGGAACACAGGGTCTCACACACTGGTCTTGCCCTGGGACCCCCACTTCTGCTGTGGTTTTCTAGCAGAGATAGTGGTCAGAGGACGAGGTTGTGCAAATACTTTATTACTTTGAGCTTTGACTCCCCTGTCCTACTTCAGATTCCTGATGACCAAAGCTAGACAAAGTAGAGAGCTGCTTTTGCTTGAGATAAAATGAGCCTAGGACTGAGAGCCAATGCAGGCAGAGCCCTCCTCTACCCCAACCCAAGTCATGGGCACCTTCTCTCTCCAGTGGTGGGGAGCCAGCCTGGGCATTTTCTTTTTCTTTTTAAAAAAAAAAATTTTTTTTTTAATGTTTATTTATTTTTGAGACAGAGAGAGACAGAACATGAACAGGGGAGGGTCATAGAGAGAGGGAGACACAGAATCTGAAACAGGCTCCGGGCTCCAAGCTGTCAGCACAGAGCCCGATGCGGGGCTCAAACCCACGGACCGCGAGATCGTGACCTGGGCCGAAGTCGGACGCTCAACCGACTGAGCCTCCCAGGCGCCCCAGCCTGGGCATTTTCAAGGCAAGCAGGCAGACCCTGGCTCTTCTCTGCAGGCTTTTAGAAAGTATCATCATCATAGTAACTAATTACTGAGCACTTACCATGTGCTGGTGCTGTGCTTTTTTTGTAACAGAAACCTTTTATTTTATCTAAGTAATACGTGCTTGTTGTAGAGAAACTAGGAAATTCAAGTAAGCTAAAACAATAAAATAAAAGAGCATCTATAAGCTCACCAGCCGGAAATAATAATTTCTAAATTTCTGAGCAATTTGTCTCTATCCACGTACGAAAATGAGTATTCTGCAGGCTGCCCATTCACTGCATGTGGTGCGGCATCTTTCTCTGCTAGCAAATGCCAGTAAGCACACCGTCATGCTGTCACTTCTAAGACGACAACAGTGCTCTGCTATATGGGTGAGCTGCCATTTATTTCATGCTAAGTGCTTTAAATATATTGTCAGTTAATCCTCTGTATACCGCTCACTGAAGCAGGTATAGGTGGTGTTTTTCCTTTGTGGAAACGGAGACACAGACATATTAAGAAAATTACTCAAAAACATGCAACTGATGTGTGATGGAGCTAGAACTTGAATCCAGATCTGTCTATGCTGTACTTCCACAAGACATGATTTGCCAGAGAGGGATGGCTCCACCCACTTCCCCAGCACTGTGCACCGTCTACTACCTGGCCTGGCTGTTGAAACTGATGAAGTGGAAATAGACAGGAGCCTTCAGCTTCCTTTAGGAGCTGTCCTCCTCTTGTCTCTTACCCCATCTCCTTAGTAAGCACCAAGTCTTGTGCCCCAACTGGCTCTTCTCAGGCTAGGTGCCACTTAGAGATCAAGGATACACAAGGATTGCAAAGCGGGCGTTAGATTTGATGACAAGAGGGCTATCCGTGACTGTGGTGAGCGCAATTGCCCTGGGGTCGTGAGGCAGAACCCAGTTGGCAGTGGGTTCGAGTGAGTGAGAAGAAAGACACGAGTGTTGGTAGTTTGCAGGTGAAGTGAGAACAGGAGCTGGAGGAGGTGTGGACTTGAAGGGAGGGGGGCACTTTTTGTTTGGTTTTAAGGATGGACATGACCTGTGTAAGTGCCCAGAGCCCAGGGTTGCTAGAGGAGACATTCAGGTGAAGTTTGGAGGGGAGGATGGAAGCCGCAGAGCAGAGAGGGCGAATAGCCTGAGCAGAAGTGGATGGAATGAGTGGCCTCTTTTGGGGGAGGTATACTTTTTCCATTGTTTCTAGAGGAGGAAGGGAATTTTTGTCCTGTTTGGTTTTTGTGGCAGCAAGTTGAGGGCTCTGTGCTTCTAGCTACAGTTTTCCCTCGAGGTCTTCTGCTAAGAAGGAAGGGGAGGTTTAGAAGTAAGGCTGAGAAGTTTTCAAGACTTCTACAGGCTTCTCGTTAACTGATGTAGAAAATGAGAGAGAAAGAGCTGACCAAGGAAGTATGAGACTACTTGGCAATGTTGAGGGTCCAGTGGTACATTTTATTGTGTCAGTTAGTGTGTTTGCCCGATGTTGCTTTTCCTCCAGGAGCGTGCTCACACACCTGGGTCTAGTAAAGCAGGAAGTGCACGGTTGCATTTTTGCCAAAGTCGTGTGAATGGACACTAGGAAAGGGATATTTAGGATATTGGCAAATAAAAGGGGATAGGTTATGGAATTGATGTTGAATAAGAAAGGAAGTAAATATGGGATTGGACAGAATGTCAAGGAATTGTAGGTTCCAAGAGGCTGCAGAACCAAGGGTGTCGGGAAATGGAAGAGTCTGAAATACAGGAGGTGCTGGTTAGATAGAGGGAGGTCTGAACTTCTGCCAGGTGACAAAGCCTGATGGGAGTGGAAGGAGACGCTGGTGGCTCACAGGTGGGTGTTGTGTGCATGAACCACCTGGATCTCAGGGGCACCCAGACTCTGGAAGGGCTTTGGAAAGGAAGCCCGAGAGCTAGGCACTAGCGTCTTCTGGGAATCAGGAAAAGGATGGGTGTCAGCAGACGACAGGTGTGAGAGGTATAGAGACACATACCTTGATGGCCTGAGCCTCTGAAGGGTTTTCATGGGGCTGGGGAGCAGTGTGGAGTGAAGGGGACAGCAACAGCACCTCTTGGTCTTGGGGGGTGGCATGGAGTTTGTGAGATGTGAGAAAATGAGCAGCGTTCTGCCTGATGGGACAGGAGGGAGGCTGTAGTCCCAGAGGAGAGCCAGCTTTCAGAATCTGAATAAGTGGAAGAAGGACAGGAATTTAATTATGGAATGGGTGTTCCAGAAGGGCTTGGTGTAAAATGAAGCTCTGAGAAAGGAAGCCCCGAGGAGTGTGAGGAGAGACCAGAAGCCTCCCTGGTCGTGATTCTCAGGTATTCTCTTAGGGTAGCAGGGTTTTGAAGCAGAATGAGATTAGCTGGCTAATATTTGACAAGGGAAGAGGTCCCTTTGCAGGGAAGGGACGGGGATCCGGCTATGGCTTGGACAGATGACATTTCTGATGAAGACCAAATGTCTCTAGAGTACACTGGTTGTAAATTTTGGATTGAATGGGAATTCTCTGGAAGGGCTCCAGGCCACAGTAGTTAGGCACATCAGCTCCTGAGGAATAAGAGTTCTTTTGTGGTAAGATGAGGCCCAATGGACAGATGCTCTGCGGGGTGGGGGGATTGATTGCCCTGTGGATCTGTGCTAGGTCTTCTAAAGTGTTGAATTTGCAAAACAAAAACAAAACACACAAAACACACACACACACACAAAGACCACAAGTTGGCAGGGATGCCTAGAGATATTCACATAGAATGATGGCAAAAATGAATATTCTTCAGTACAACTCTTGCACTCTGTTACCTATTTGTAGATCTGACTTTAGGTGAGTACCCATGACCTTGTGATCTTGTGGGGCATTCTAGATTTTGGAGAGACACAAAACAGTATAGTGGTTGCCTCTGATTATGGAACTGTGGGTGTGCCCTTTTCTCTTTTTTATTGTTACTAGAAAATAGAGCAGAAAAACCCTTTTTACTTTATTTTCCTTACTAAGTTAGACCCTGAATTTCACAGAGGAAAATTTTACTACATGCTCCTGGTTGGAGTTTTTATTGGCCTGCATATTTTAGGAGTACTCTGAGTCTCAAAACTGACTGGGTTTCTCTCCAGAAATCCACAGTAGTGTCTGTGGCCCAGTTTTAGCAGGTGTGCAGAATTCTACGGTGAGTGTGCCTAGCCTCATTTGTGGCTCTAGTTTTTCTCTCCGTCCTTGTTTTTTTTTTCCCTTGATCTTTCTCACCTACTTCTAATTTATGTCATTTAATCATATTTCATGTATCATATATCTTTTCTAGAACAAACTGTGATAAAAGTAAAGTATGAATATCCTTCTGCTTCATGATAGTTTTTGTTTACCTTATTGCTTTCCACAGCATCAAATTTTTACTCCTTTATTTAAGCCATTATATCCATAAAGGAGCTTTATTTTTTGTGTGTGATTATGAAAGTATATGAGAATTGGGGCACCTGAATGGCTCAGTCGGTTAAGCATCTGATTTCAGCTCAGGTCATGATCTTACAGTCCATGAGTTCTAGCCCCGCATCGGGCTCTGTGCTGACAGCTCGGAACCTGGAGCCTGCTTCAGATTCTGTGTCTCCCTCTCTCTCTGCCCCTCCCCTGTTCATGCTCTCTGTCTCTCTCTGTCTCTCTCTGTCTCAAAAATAAATAAACATTTAAAAAAATTTATAAAAAGAAAGTATTATATGAGAATGGTAGAAGATTTGGAAACAAGGATGGATGTATGAGACACACTACCTAATATGCTAACGAGGCACCTAATAAGGATGAGTATAAAAAGGACAGTTGTCATTATGAGTTCTAGATTTTTTCTAACCTTTTATATCCATATTTTTATTTATTTATTTTTTATTTTTTTATTAAAAAAATTTTTTTTCAACGTTTTTTATTTATTTTTGGGACAGAGAGAGACAGAGCATGAATGGGGGAGGGGCAGAGAGAGAGGGAGACACAGAATCGGAAACAGGCTCCAGGCTCTGAGCCATCAGCCCAGAGCCCGATGCGGGGCTCGAACTCACGGACTGCGAGATCGTGACCTGGCTGAAGTCGGACGCTTAACTGACTGCGCCACCCAGGCGCCCCTATATCCATATTTTTAATACAAATGAAATCATAATGTATGTGCAATTAATTTTGAATCTTGGTGTTTTTTTCTTCAAACTATACTGAAGCAGGGGTGCCTGGGTGGTTAGTGAGTTAAGGATCTGACTCTTGATTTCGGCTCAGGTCATGAGATAGAGCCCCGTGTCGGGCTCCATGCTGAGTGTGGAGCCTGCTTAAGATTCTCTCTCTCTCCTTGTCCCTCTTCTTCTCATGCTCTCTCTCTCTCTCTCTCTCTCAAAAAAAAACTATATTGAAGCATATTTGATGTTAAGGATGTCTTACAGACATGATTACTGATAATCATAGAATAAATATCCTATAACTCAACTGTTTTTATTGTTGGACATTTAGGTTGTTTTGATTCCTTTCCTATTTTATTTTATTGTATTTTAAAGTTCATTTATTTATTTTGAGAGAGAGTGCGCACAAGCAGATGAGGGGCAGAGAGAATGAGAGACAGAATCTCAAGCAGGCTCTGTGTCATCACCTCACGAACCATAAGATCGTGATCTGAGCCAAGATCAAGAGTCAGACGCTTAACTGACTGAGCCACCTGAGTGCTCCATTCCTTTGCTATTTTAAATAGTACTGCAGTGAACATCATTATACAAATGTCTTTGCTACAGTTTAAAAAGTATTTTCTAATGGTAGATTCCTAGAAGTAGAATGGTGGGAATTAAAGACAAAAATAAATAAACCATAAATAAAGGAGAGAACACAGGTTAATATTTTTTTTTTAATTTTTTTTTTCAACGTTTTTATTTTTTATTTTTGGGACAGAGAGAGACAGAGCATGAACGGGGGAGGGGCAGAGAGAGAGGGAGACACAGAATCGGAAACAGGCTCCAGGCTCCGAGCCATCAGCCCAGAGCCCGACGCGGGGCTCGAACTCACGGACCGCGAGATCGTGACCTGGCTGAAGTCGGACGCTCAACCGACTGCGCCACCCAGGCGCCCCCAGGTTAATATTTTTAAAAGCTTGCAATGGGGACAGCATTCTTATTCATGACACCAAACTGTAGCCACCATAAAGGGAAATAATGGCTGAATTTTAAAATTCTGTATCAGAAAAACCCTTTGCTATAAAGAACTTACACAAGTGAAAAAGACCTGACTGACAATTTAAAAAAAGAAACTCCTCACAAAGAAAATCTATAGCCAACAAATATTTCAAAGGATGTTCTACCCCAATAGTCATTAAAAACAAAAGAAAACAGGGGCACCTGGGTGACTCAGTTGGTTGAGCGTCTGACGTCAGCTCAGGTCATGATCTCACGGTTTGTGAGTTCGAGCCCCGCTTCGCGCTCTGTGCTGACAGCTCAGAGCCTGGAGCCTGCTTCAGATTCTGTGTCTCCCCCTCTCTACCCCTCCCGTGCTCACACTCTGTGTCTCTCTGTCTCTCAATAATAAATATATGTTAAAAAAAAAAAAAGAAAACAAACAAAAGAAAACAAAGATGATGTACTATTTTTCAGTTGTAAGTCCATTAAAGACAACCACTGGTTGAGGAGAATATGCAGTTAAGAATATGTTGAATATAAGTTGATATATTTCTGGAAGCAGTTTGTCAGTTAAAACTACACGTACTCTTTTCTCCAGTAATTCTGCCTTTAGGAATTTAAGAGATTCTTAGATTTGAACTTGCTAACAGAAAGATATCTAAGAATTGTTAGAGACTTAGAAAATATGAGTGAATGAATGGATATGCATAGAAAAAATATGGAAAGATATAAACCATAATACTAATCATGGGGGTTTTTTTCCCTCTTAATTTAAGAGAGTTTATGACTGATCTTTATTTTTTCTTCTTTTATTTTTCCTGAAGTTTTAAAATAAGTATGTCTAACCATTGAATAAGTCGAAGGGGGAAAAAAAAAGCCAGTTCCCCGACAGTGAGCTTGTTTACAGTGGAAACAAAACTTGTGTTTTATCATACTGCTTTTTATAGTTACCAAATACTGATTTCAAAGTTAGACACGTTACATAAACTACAATTTATGAAGAGGATTTTCAAAAGCATAATAAAGAGAAGTGATTGGTTGATAACATGTAACGTTTAGGAAGGCAAAAAGTAGACTCCTCCATCACTGCATTTACAGTGAAAACAGGTTGCATTTGCCACACATCACAATCCACCTTTTATGGGCCCATCGTCGGCAAGTCCTCAGATGGAGCCTGGTGGGGGATTTGAAGAATGTCCCTTCCAACCCTCTTCTTACTGTTGAGGAAACCTAGGCTCTGGGAGGCTTAGTGGTGTCTCAGGAATCTGGTAGGTGCTAGGAATGCTCCTGCCCAGGCCTTTCCTCACCCAGCCTTGGAAGGAGTGTCAGCCTACCTACCCTTCAAATTTCCATCAGCCTTATTTATGCCTGAAAATTCATCAGCAGTGATTTTTTTTCCTTATAATTCAAGCATTCTTTTTTTTTCCTCCCCAATTCCACAATGCTGATTCACTCAGGGAGTCTGCTAATAAATCACAAACACTTAGGTTGAATGAATTTCCTCACCTCTTCCCACCTGTACCCTCCATCATAGGGGAAGGTTGTGCATGGGACTTTGGAAAGGGGAAAAGCTACAGAAAGAGTTAATTGGGGTTCAGTCCAAGACCGAATCCTTTAATTTCACAATTTTGCTCGGACTGTGTGAGCACGGCTTTTGGGGAGGGTGAAATCATCATTTTCAATGCCAACGCTGTTCCCAGCTTTTTCTTTGATGGCTAACTCTTGTTCATATGTTTTTAAGATTTTCTTAGGGTCATGGATTAAAACAGACTTTCGGCCTGAAAGAGTAAATTTATAAAATGTAGCTTGAGCCATTTTTATTTTTGACCTGTCATTTCTGAGAGCTATGACTGTGGTATATAGTCTATACCCTCATAGGGGAAAATGCTTTAGCTGAGACATGGTTTTAGTCTGGGCAAACTAACGTGTAAAAATCTTGTTTTGGTATAAATTAATTTCATTTTATTTAGCACTGGTTTTCATTACCAGAGTGCTGCAATCGCAATTTCAGAAAAATTAACAAGAACAGAGATGAGATGAATATTTTTCTGCAGTACAATGACATCTTGGCATTCCTTTCTAGTTTTTTTTCTAATCACCTAAAATACAATATAGTTCCAAGGTTATGGTTTTCGCAGAATATGGCACATGAAACAAGACGTTTTCTATTTTCATCCAATCTGGCTCTTGAACGAGCAGGTGTGCCCTTAGCTCTTTCTGTCTGCTTGTCTTCCCTCGGCCTTTGATAAAACTTGTCAGCATATTCAGCAGAAGGTGGAGACTTCATTTCTTTTAACAGAAAACATGGATTGGGATTCAGTAGCAATATCCTCAGAATTATTCTGCTAAAAGAAATCCTCAAAGTTAAGCCTGGAGGAAATGAATCAAATGTTTCTAAACACATTCTGAGGGATAGTGGAGTTCCATTTCCTAAGGGTAGGGGGAAAGAAACAAAAACAAAAGCCTTGACATTTTCATTCTAGATCCTGGACTTTTGAGCCGGGCCCTGGGGGCCTGGACTCCTCGTTCTGTGTTGGTAATTGCTGCCTTTTGGCTGGTGCTTTGGTGGAAGGAAAGCGTGTTCTTGCCCAGTTTGGTTTTTCAAAGAGAGCTTTTTTCCTTCCTTTCTGCCAAGACATGGTACTATTCCCTTCGACTTACTTTGTTCCACCCTTCTTATTTGCAGAGTACGCGGGTAGAGTTTGACCTGCCAGAATATTCTGTTCGTCGAAGATACCAGGATTTTGACTGGCTGAGGAACAAACTGGAGGAATCCCAGCCGACTCATCTCATTCCCGTAGGTACTAAGTCATTACAGCTGGCTCCTCTCTTTTCCTTCGTTGTCCTTCCTGAGGATGTTTACTCAGCCCCTCACCCCTTAAATTCAGGGCAGATTCTGTCTTACCTTTTATACCACATTCTCGCACCAAACGTACATGAAACGTTTTCACAGATGCTGTCCAATGTATCACGTTCGGGGTTTTGGCTTCCGGTTTGCTGTCCTCGTGCTGGTTTCTTGAGTAGGCTGGGGTAGATTTTCACTTTCATTATGACAGTTTTTTGAGGTATAAAGAGTCCTAATTCTGATTTGCTGCCACTGAAAGACTGTCTGTTTTACTACCTTTCCAGACATAGGTTCTTGAGGTTTGGGCAGCTGCCACCAGGTGATGCCTCGCATGACAGCCAGCTGGGCTCTCTTTAGACACACGGGTAGTTCAGGGAGCAAGAATCTAGCACGGCGCCATTCAATCCTAGTTTTTCATTTCAAAAACAGACCCCAAGCCACCTAACTCCGTTTACAGCAGCAGCATAATATTTATCGATTACTCATATCTACCCATTAAAAAAAAAACAGAACTAGAGCAAATAAAATTTAAAAGACTACTTAAATCAACATACATATTGAGTACTTTTCTGACTCCTTTTTTCCCCCAGTAGAAATAACAACCATTTAGACCCCAGATGTTTCTTGGGTCTTTGGGGACTTGAGCGCAATTTGGGTCATAAAACTCTTCAGAGGGGCGTTATCTTTCAGTGAAACCCTTGGTTGAATAACTTCTTAGCACTGCCAATTTTCGTGTTGCGCATGCATCTTCCGGTGCTTTCCCGCCATGGTTCGAAGAGGCTGAATATGCCATGATAGAAATGATGGAGTTTGCCGGGGACTGCATTCTTTCTCAGGGGAAGAAACTCATTTTTAAGCAGTTGGAACTGTTACTTAAAATAGAATCGTAATTGGGCAAAACTGGCAGCTGTGAATCATTTTTTTCATAGACTTTGTATTCGACAACAGTTTTAGATTTCCAGAATGATTGGGAAGGTAGTGTAGTGGATTCTCATATAGCCCACACCTGCCTTTGCCTAACGTTTTACATTAGTATGGCACATTTGTCACAATTAACGAACCAGTAAGGATTCGTGATTACTGACTAAAAGTCCTTTATTCAGATTTCCTCAGTTTTGCCTAATGTCCTTTATCGGTTCCAGGATCCCATCTAGGATGCCACCTTCCTTTTAGCTGTCATAGCTCCGTAGGTTCTTCTTGGTTGTGATACTTTCTCAGGCTTTCCTTATTTTCTATGGCTTTGACAATACTCAAAACTGTCAGGCGTTTTGTGGAATGTCCCTCATTTGAGATTTGTCTGATGTTTTCCTCATAATTAAACTTAGGGTAATGTGTTTTGCTGGGGGCAGGGGAAGTGCCATTCTCATCACATCATACGGAAGGTACATGCTATCAGCAATATTTATCACTGTTGGTATTAACCTCGATCACCTTATTTGACATAGTGCTTGTCAGGTTTCTCCACTATTCGGTTACTCTTTTTTCTCTCCTGTTCCATGCTGTACTGTTAGGAAGGAAGTCAGTCGTTCTTTATGTTTAGCTCACACTGTGCCTGAGGGGGAATTATGCTCCACCTGCTGGCAGCTAGTGTATTTGAAGTTTGGTTAGACAGAGACACCTGCTGGTAGCACTCATGCATCGACCCTGAAGCCAGAACTGAAAGAGGATGGAAGTCTCCAGAATGCCTGGGGAATGAGTATCTTTGAGTATGGTTTCCTGTGGTCAGGGTAGAAACAATGAGTAGGAAAGTACTCTAGAAGCAAATGGAGACATAAATCTATTCATAAATTCTTGGTACATGTTTGGGGTGGAGAGAGATATAATATAGGAAGGCATCTGTAACTCAAACATGAAAGTCGAACTGGAAACAAATTCTTGTTTTCCCCTTCAGAAGTCATCCTCCAGCAACTTGACTAGAAAGCGTCTATCTGTTATTAAGCATCGACTTTGTGTTAGTCTTTTACTAGGCCTGGTAAGTACTGTGGGGGAGGTCAGGGGTTATAAGATGGACAAGGGACCCTGCCTAGAAAGTTTGTTGTCAAATAGAGACCTAGTAGACATGCAACATAACTATTGTTTATATTTTCATTTTTTTAATCTAAAAAATGGGTTTATTAAGATGTAATTCCTACACCATACAATTTGCCCATTTAAAATATACAAGTCAAGGGCTTTTAGTATATTTAGTATTAGTATTTAGCATATTTGTATATCAATATTTAATATATTTAGTATACAGAGTTGTGCAACCACTAGCATGATCAACCTTAGAGCCTTTTCATCATCCCAAAAGAAACCTCCCTCTCCTTGCTTGTAACTCCTAAACTTGTCTTTTCCAGCACCTGGCAACCACTAATCTCTCTGTCTCTATAAATTTGTCTATTCTGCACATTTCGTATAAAGTAGAGTCGTACAGTATATTGTCTTTTGTGACTAGATTTTTCTCACTCTGCATAATGTTTTCAAGGCTAATCTGTGTTGAGGGACTTGTCAGGACTTCATTACTTTTTATTTTCGAATAATATTACATTGTATGGACCTGTCACTTTTAGTCTACCTGCTCACATTTGATGGATGTTAGAGTTATTTCCGCTTATTGGCTACTATGAGTAACGTGGCTGTGAACATTCGTGTGCAGGTTTTTGTGTGGTCTCATTTTTCTTGGGTGTATACCTGGGAGTGTCATTGCTGAATCATATGTAACTGTATATTTAATCTTGTAAGAAACTGCCAGGCTGTCTTCCAAAGTGGCTGCATCATTTTGCGTTCCCACCAGCAGTGTATGAAGGTTCCAGTTTCTCCACATCTTCCTCAACACTGTTATTATCTGCCTCTTTGATTATAACCCTCCTAGTAGGTGTGAAGTGGTATCTCCTTGTGGTTTCGATTTGCATTTCCCTGACGGCTAATGATGCTGAATGTTTTTTACGTACTTCTTGGCCATTGGTCGTCTTCCCTGGAGAAATATCTTTCAGATCCTTTACCCATTTTAAAATTGGGTTATCTTTTTGTTATTGAGTTGTATTAGTTCTTTATATAATCTGGACACAAATCCCTCATTAGAGATAACAATTTGCAAAAAGTTTTCCTGGTGAATGAGTTGTCTCTTTACTTTCTTTTTTTTTTTTTAACTTTTTAAAAATGTTTATTATTTATTTTTGAGAGAGAGAGAGAGAGAGAGACAGACAGAGCATGAGCAGGGGAGGGAGGCGAGAGAGGGAGACACAGAATGCAAAGCAGGCTCCAGGCTCTGAGCTGCCAGCACCGAGCCCGACGTGGGCCTTGAACTCATGAATTGTGAGATCATGACCTGAGCCGAAGTTGGGTGCTTAACTGACTGAGCCACCCAGGTGCCCCTTTCTTTAATTTTCTGATGGTGTCTTTTGGAAGTGCAAAGGTTTTTTATTTATTTATCTGTTTATTCTTTCACTGTTTGTGCTTAAAGGTGTCTTATCTAAGGAATAATCGCCTAATCCTAGGTCATGAAGATTTACACCTGTGTTTTCTTTTAAAAATTTTACATGCTAAAATCTTTTTTATATGCTAAATGCTTCTAAAATTTTATGTACTAAAAGGTATGTAGCTCATACCTTTTAGTTTTTTATCCATTTTGAGTTCATTTTTGTACAGTAAGTTTTCATGTCTTTAATGAGGCGGAATATCTTCCCATGACTTTATTGGACTTTGGCATTTCTTTTATGACTTGCCTCTTCATTTTATGTTGTTTTTATTGGTTTGTAAAAACTCCATATCTGCAAAGGAAGTTACCCTTAATTTTTGTATATTTAAAAAGCATTTGTTCTGGGGTGCCTGGGTTGCTCAGTCAGTTAAGTGTCCGACTTCAGCTCAGATTATGATCCTGCGGTTTGTGAGTTCGAGTCCCACACTGGGCTCTCGTGCAAAGCCCATTTCAGATCCTCTGTCTCCCTCTCTCTCTGCTCTTCACCCTCTCTCTCTCAAAAATAAATAAACATTTAAAATTTTTTATGAAAACATAAAGAAGCATTTGTTTTGATGTGACATGGGAGGACCATACTTTTTTCAGGTGGTGAAAACCACTGTTGTGTTTTTCTGTTTTCTGTTGTTCCAGAACCACTTATGAGTAATCATTCATTTTTATCATTTGTGCATCAGACCAAATCATGCATTAGACTTGCGTGTGCTTGGGCTGCTTCTGATCCTTTGGTTCATCGATCTTTCTAGTCTGGTGCCCCTCCTACACTATCTGAATTATTATGACTTTACAGAACATTTCAACATCTGGTTGTACAGGTCCTCAACTCTGCCTCCACCTGCCAATATACTTGTTTTTAGCGCTTTTCTAGCTGTTTGCATATGTTTTATTTTTCAAGATGAACTTTAGAGTCTTTTGAATTAGTCGGAAAATTTGGGAGAATGAGTTTCTGGGTGTGTGTGTGTGTGTGTGTGTGTGTGTGTGTGTGTGCCAGTTTAAGTCAGCTATGGTTAAAAATGTGTGAGAATTCCTGACCTTTCCGATTCTACTGCTTGTGTTAGGAACATGGAGATCAAGTTCCCATTTTACCTGGGCTTCATTGGGACCATGTGCAGTTGTAAGTGAACAGCCAGCCAGACTGCGGTTCTAGGGAGAAACCCACATTCTTTCAGTTTCCTTTCCCCATTGACTGTCCTCAGGCCTGTTTCCAGCCCCTCTGACTCTGAACTTGGCAGCTTCTGGGGCTGTACTGGAGAAACACAGCCCTTTATTTCCTAGGCCAACCTTTCCTTTGCCTGAGTAGAATCACAAGATGGTCAATATTGACTGACTTTTCTCTCAATTCAGTCTTTTCTGCTTTGTGTCTTTAACAAATTCTGGCCTGTTAACAGTACTTTGATATTTTCTAGGGCTGCAGCACACACACATATATAAGTAAATATATATGTGTGCATTTAAGTTTATTGATTTATTTTGAGAGAGAGAGAGAGAGAGAGAGAGAACATGCATGCACGCAAGAGGGGGAGGGGCAAGGAGAGGAGAGAGAATCAAAGCAGGCTCTGCATTGTCAGCGCAAAGCCCCATGTAGGGCTTGAACTCACGAACCATGAGATCATGACCTGAGCCGAAACCAAGAGTCTGATGCTTAACCAACTGAGCCACCCAGGCTCCCTCTATATATTTTTTTCTTTTTATATTTATTGCTTTATTGCTCTGCAACTTGAAAAGCAGAAATGCTCACATGTTCTTAAAAGGTCAACTTACACCCAGAAGAGTGTTGGATGTGTCTGTCATCTAGTAGTGACAACTTACTGTATTATCTTTATAGTCGGAGTCACAGGAACGTCTTCATTGTAACATGGTTCTTGTTTCCTAGTTTATTTTTTGGCTCAGAAGTTGGTTTTAATACTTCTTTTGCTGGGGGCACAACCAGTTATGACAACAGATAGATCTCATGATTTGATGGGTGCGGATAGATTTTGGAGACGAAGCACAAGCATTTATTAAACTCTGTAGTGTTTCATTGTACTGGGAAATTTAACGTTTGCTTCAATTTTTGTGAAGGAAGCTTTGCTGGAAAGATGCATTCGTATTATATACCCAGTTTGGTAGTGGTAAACTGGTAGGAATTATTAAGAAGAAATTTGTCATGCAGCAACTATTTTTCTTAATGTGAAATGATCAGTAAAAACTCTAACTTCATTTTCTAGTTGGTTCCTCTTTTTTGTACTGTTAAAAAAGCATGTACATACTTTCAGCTTACTTAGTAGGTTAAGTTAATAAGTAGTTGAACATTGGTTGAGGTTTCAAGTAGTTTGAATTAAACCAAGCTTGATGGTGGTTCTTTATGGGGGTAAAGTTTCTTATCTTGATGCTCTTTTATTTATTTGTTTGTTATTTTTTTCTTAGGAGCAGTGTTTTCTGTTTGTTTGATAAGGGTAGGAAAATTAGTTTTCTGTCATGTAGTGGGTGTACTGCTAAGTATTTGTTGAATTGAAATGTGCCATTCATTGCAAATTAATATTTGACGAAGAAGCAATTTAAATGCTGACAAGGGGAAGTTGGACCGTTTCAAGATTGAGCAATTGAAATCTTTGTCCAGATTTCGCACTCCAAAATAGTAGCTTTCCATGACAATCTACAAGAAGCATGCTTTTGTTTCACAGATTATAAGATACTGTCTTATGAATTATTATGAAACATAATACACGTGAAAGTGCTCTACCAAAGTATCAAGTGCTATAAAAATGTAAATGTTTTATAAGATTATACCTTGAAATATTTAATGGGTTATTGTAATGCTTTGCAAATAGGATTTTTTGTAGGTTCAACATGTATGGGCATGTGTAGTTTTTAAAAAATGTCTTCCTTTTGGAAAATGTTAAATATATGAAAGCAGAGTGATTCAGTGCAATGAACCCTCATGTACTCACACCCAGTTTCGGCATTTATCCCCAGTGGCCGATCTTATTTCATCTCTATTCTTACTCCCCCTCACGCGCGCGCCAGCTGAGTTTTTTGTTTTTCTTTTTGTTTTTGTTTTTTTAAGTGATTTAAACAACAAAAATGTATTACTTTATAGTTCTGGAGGTCAAAAGTCCAAAACTGGTCTCAGTAGATTAATATCAAGGTGGCAGGTCTGCATTTCCTTTAGAAGCTCCAGGGAGGAGCTTGTTCCTCGCCCTTTCCGGCTTCCAGAGGCTTCCTACATCCCTTGGCTCATGGCCCCTTCCCCCACCTTCAAAGCCAGCAGCACAGCCTCTTCTCTGCTCTCTGACGTCTGCTTCCATCACCCCAGCTTATTTTAAAAATTGAGGTAAAATCCATATAACATAAAATTCACCATTTTGTTTGTTTTTTAAACCCTTTTTTCTTTAAAGTTTATTTATTTATTTTGAGAGCGAGAGAGAGCACACATGGGGAAAGGGCAGAGAGAGAGGGAGAGAGAGAGAATCCCAAGCAGGCTCCACACCACCAGTGCAGAGCCCGATGCGGGGCTCGAACGCAAGAACTGTGAGACCATGACCTGAGCCAAAGTCAGACTGAGCCACCCAGGGACCACTTATTTGTTTTTTTAAAAGTAGGTCCTACGCCCAACACAGAATCCAATGCAGGCTTGAAGTTACAACCCCAAGATCAGGACATGAGCTAAGAACAAGAGTTGGACACTTAACCGACTAAGCCACCCGGGTGCCTCTAAAATTCACCATTTTATTTATTTTTATTTACTTATTATTTGTTTTAATTTTTAGAGAACACACATGACCAGGGGAGAGGGGCAGAGGGAGAGAGAGAGAGAGAGAGAGAGAGAGAGAGAGAGAGAGAGAGGGAGAGAGGGAGAATCCCAAGCAGACTCCGTGCTCAGTGTGGAGCCCGAGGCGGGCACTATCCTGTGACCCTGGGATCATGACCTGAGCTGAAATCAGGAGTTGGACATTTAACCGACTGAGTCACTCAGGTGCCCCAAAAGTCAGCATTTTAAAGTGTGCAACTCAGTGGCTGTTAGTGTATTCAAAGTGTGTTATAATCACCACCGCTATCTAATTCCAGAATATCTTCACCACCTCCAGAAGAATCCCGTACCCGCTAAGCAGTCACTTCTCGTCCCCTTTTCCCCAACCCAACTATTTTGAATCATGCTCCTTGAACATTGATTGTACAAGGTTTTGTTTGAACACTTGCTTTCAGTTATTTGGGCTGCATACCAAGGAGTAGAATTCTGGATCATATACTAGTTTTACGTTTAATTTTTTGAGGAGCCGCCAAGCTGTTTCCCACAGGGGCCGCACCATTTTACATTCTCACCAACGATGTATGAGGGTTCCAATTTCTCCACTACTTGCTTCCTGTTTTTTCCTGGTTTTTTTTTTTTTTTTTTACCCCCCTTTTATAGCCATCCTAGTGGATGTGAAATGGTATACATATCCCAGAGGGTTTTTAAAAAACATTTTGGCCTAAAAGATACGTGGAAGTTCCACCCTTTGGTCCACTTCCCCTTTGCCTTCTGTTCTCAATGTTTAGAAGGTAATAAAAAGAGCTGGCATGCAGACGACATCTACCACGTGCTTGGAGCTTTGTTGAGCTCCTCACTTGCTCAATTACAATCTATAGATGTGCCTGATTTCATCAGCAACCCAGATTCCTCTGCACAAACAAGTCAGAAGGTAGAAGGTGAGGCTGATTGTAGGCATGTGCCCTTTAAGGCTTGAAATAGGAAGAAACAAATTTCTGAAGCCCTGTACATTTGGGAATAATAATGATTAGAAGGAAATTTCTGTTTGCAGAAGGATTCACTGCAGGGTTCCTTTAAATAGCACACTTCCCTGATTCATTAAACATAAAGTTCAATGTACTAAATCTGAAGAATGAATAAGTATTTCAGATTATCTGTTATGTTAAATGAGGCACACCTAGCCACTTATCTGTTCATTAGGCTTTCCTCCCAAGTCCTATTCAGCATAAGCAAACCAGAATGTGTTCAACAGGATTCATGAAATACTAACAGAAAAATATCCACTGGATTTGATAATTAGAAAGTCATCAATCATCTTTTTTTTTTTTAATTTTTTTTTCCAACGTTTTTATTTATTTTTGGGACAGAGAGAGACAGAGCATGAACGGGGGAGGGGCAGAGAGAGAGGGAGACACAGAATCGGAATCTGAGCCATCAGCCCAGAGCCTGACTCGGGGCTCGAACTCACGGACCGCGAGATCGTGACCTGGCTGAAGTCGGACGCTTAACCAACTGCGCCACCCAGGCGCCCCTCATCAATCATCTTTAAAAGAGCAGTCTCCGGGGGCACCTGGGTGGCTCAGTCGGTTAAGTGTCCAACTCCTGATTTTGGCTCAGGTCGTGATCTCACAGTTCATGAGATTGAGCCCCATGTTGGGTTCTGTGCTGAAAGGGCAGAACCTGCTTGGGATTCTCTTTCTCCCTCTCTCTCTGGCCCACACAAGCACACTTTTTCTCTCTCAAAATGAATAAATAAACATAAAAAAAAAAAGGAGTCAGCATTGGATGGGGATAAGGCAGAGAAATGTAGCATTGAAGGCAGAACCAAAGACAGCTTTGTTTTGGGTGGAGGAAGGTTGTGGGTTGAGAAGTCAATGGAAGGAGTGGAAATTAAGATAAATGACCAGGGACACCTGAGTGCCTCAGTTGGTTGAGAATCTGACTCTTGATTTCTACTCAGGTCATGATCTTTTTTTTTTTTTTTTTTTAGTTTTTTTTTTAATGTTTATTTATTTTTGAGACAGAGAGAGACAGAGCATGAATGGGGGAGGGTCAGAGAGAGAGGGAGACACAGAATCTGAAGCAGGCTCCAGGCTCTGAGCTGTCAGCACAGAGCCCGAGGCAGGGCTCGAACTCACAGACCGTGAAATCAGGACCTGAGCCGAAGTCGGAAGCTCAACCAACTGAGCCACCCAGGCGCCCCTACTCAGGTCATGATCTTATTGTTCATGGGTTCGAGCCCCGCCTCAGGCTCTGTGCTGAACATGGAGTCTGCTTAAGATTCTCTCTCTCTCCCTCTGCCCCTCTCCCCTGCTCGTGCACTCTTTCTGTCTCTCTCTCAAATTAAAAAAAAGAGAGAAACAATTCTTTCAAAAAGTTGAATGAGCCCCGAAGGAGAGTGGAGAGGATGTAAGGTCAAGGGGTAGTTGGGTTTATTATTTTTGGGTAGAAAGAGAATGAGCCGTATTTTTGTAGACTCAGGAACAGAGCCAGCCAAGGAGGAAATGTTGAAGATACAGGAAAGAGAAGGTATAATTAATTGATGACAACATAAGCATGATCGTGAAGTAATGGGTCAGAGACACAGATGGAATAGTTAGCTTTGTGGTGAATTGGGGAGGTATGTTGTCCACAGGGACCTGAGAAATGGACGTGAGATGTCTATCTGTGGAGGAAGCAACATGGTTAGGGAATGTTTATGTGATGCCCTTATACCTGGTTCCTACTTCAGAGACATGGTAATCTGCTTAGTGTGAAAGGTTGGGGGTTGAGTGTAGGGTTTAAGGACAATGGCCATCTAAGGGAATGGGGGAAGAACTGATCAAAATAAGGAAGTTATCCTAAAGAACAACCATACCCTATTAAGACAGATTCTCCTGTGCTTTTGCCTAGGCCAGAACACTGGGCTGGATGGTCTGTATATCTGACCCCGTCCTGCATTTCTAATATTCTCCTCAGTCATGAGCTCTACTGGGTGTCCTACTTGGACATCTTATCTCCATGTGGCTCTGTAATTTTATTCTTGACCTGACTCCCCTCTCTTTCTTCGTTTCCAAACCTTTCCACTGTGCTCTCTAGAACTCCTGATCTAGTTAAAAGAAGCCCCTCAGTTCATAGCCTCTTCTCTGCATCGTACTCCCACCATCTCAAGATTTCACTGAACATGGCTGCCTCTGAAGATCAGTACTTCCTGAAGCTTCTGCCACTCCGACAACAAAGAACCCCCCTGCCCCCGCCCCCCGCCACTGTTATTGGTGTTCACTCTGTGACAGGAATTGTTTAAAGCACTTTCAGCCTAGTAGCTAATTTAATCCTCATAACAACACCAAGAGGCTGGCACTATTGCTAGTTTTTTTTTTTTTTTTTTTAAACAAAGAAACTGAGGTACCAAGAGATTACAGAACTTGACCGAAGTCAGAAAGCTTGGCAGAGGTGGGATATGAACCCAGGAGGCATGGAACCACAGTCTTTATTTAGGAGTTAAATCATACTGACTTTCCAAAGCCCTTTCAAGTTGAGGGTTTTGGATCCCCTCATATCTCAAGTGCTGCATTCGAGGGGTGTTGATGTTGCCAGTTTCTAAGTCTTTGAAAGGGTTCTTTTTTTTTTTTTTTTTAAACGTTTATTTATTTTTGGGACAGAGAGAGACAGAGCATGAACGGGGGAGGGGCAGAGAGAGAGGGAGACACAATCGGAAACAGGCTCCAGGCTCCGAGCCATCAGCCCAGAGCCTGACGCGGGGCTCGAACTCACGGACCGCGAGATCGTGACCTGGCTGAAGTCGGACGCTTAACCGACTGCGCCACCCAGGCGCCCCTTTGAAAGGGTTCTAAATCTGGATTGCTTCTTGATTTCCCCCACTCCAAACACCTTAGGATTCTGCTTCTTGGGGTTGGTGAAGTCCTGTGTCTGTTTTTGTGTGTATGTGCGTGAACTTGAGGGTTTATTTATTTTTAAAGTTCATTTATTTGTTTTGAGAGAGAGAGACAGAGAGAGAGAGGGGGAGAGAGAGAATCCCAAGCAGGCTCCAAATTGTCAATGCAGAGCCTGACATGGGGCTCCAACTCACAAACCGTAAGATCATGGCCTGAGCCGAGATCAAGAGTCAGATGCTTAACTGACTGAGCCACCCAGGTGCCCTGAGGGTTTATAATTTAAAAGAAAAAAAAAACTCTATATGGTCAGAATATGGGGCTGAAGGGGGTTGTGGACGTAAATGCTTGTTCCGGTTTTTCCAAATACTCACCAACATTGTTCTTTTCTTTGTTTTGCTGTTTTTCCTTCCTTCCCTCCCTTATTATGACCATTCTCATGGGTGTGAAATGGTATCTCACTGTGGTTTTGATTTGTATTTCCCTAATGAATAATGATGTGAGTATCTTTTCAAGTGCTTGTTGGCCATTTGTAGGTCTTCTTTGAAAAAAATGTCTACCAATCTTTTGCCCAATTTTTAATGCAAACGTTCTTTTAATATTTCATACCCCAAACATTTTCATATTGCACACTAGCAGACATGCAGTCTCCCTGTGACTGCAATAACAAGAAAGGCCTTTTAATCAAGCATTTAATCAAGCTACTATGGGAATAGGTCAAAGCTCAAAGATCCCTCAGTAGCCAGGTAGGTTTAAATTGCCCACAATATTGGCTCAAAGTAAATATTACAGAGAAATTTGTTTGGGTAAGAGCAACGGAAATTACATTAAAAAAATTTTTTTAACATTTATTTATTTTTTGAGAGAGAGAGAAAGAGACAGAGCATGAGTGGGGGAGGGGCAGAGAGAGAGACAGACAGACAGACAGAATCCGAAGCAGGCTCCAGGCTCTGAGCTGTTAGCACAGAGCCCAATGCAGGGCTCAAACACACAAACTGTGAGATCATTACCTGAGCCGAAGTCAGCCGCTTAACCAACTGAGCTACCCAGGCACCCCAGGAAATTACATTTTTAAGACTTTTCTTTGCTGTGCAGAAGCTTTTTATCTTCATGAGGTCCCAGTAGTTCATTTTTGCTTTTTAAATTTTTTTTTCAACGTTTATTTATTTTTGGGACAGAGAGAGACAGAGCATGAACGGGGGAGGGGCAGAGAGAGAGGGAGACACAGAATCGGAAACAGGCTCCAGGCTCCGAGCCATCAGCCCAGAGCCCGACGCGGGGCTCGAACTCGCGGACCGCGAGATCGTGACCTGGCTGAAGTCGGACGCTTAACCGACTGCGCCATCCAGGCGCCCCTCATTTTTGCTTTTAATTCCCTTGCCTTTGGGGATGTGTCAAGTAAGAAATTGCTGCGGCTGAGGTCAGAGAGGTCTTTTCCTGCTTTCTCCTCTAGGGTTTTGATGGTTTCCTGTCTCACATTCAGGTCCAGCCACTCTGGAAAACAGTGTGGAGGTTCCTCAAAAAATTAAAAATAGACCTACCCTATGACTCAGCAATAGCACTGCTAGGAATTTACCCAAGGGATACAGGAGTGCTGATGCATAGGGGCACTTGTACCCCAATGTTTATAGCAGCACTCTCAACAATAGCCAAAATATGGAAAGAGCCTAAATGTCCATCAACTGATGAATGGATAAAGAAATTGTGGTTTATATACACAATGGAGTTCTACGTGGCAATGAGAAAGAATGAAATATGGCCCTTTGTAGCAACGTGGATGGAACTGGAGAGTGTTATGCTAAGTGACATAAGCCATACAGAGAAAGACAGACACCATGTTTTCACTCTTATGTGGATCCTGAAAAACTTAACAGAAACCCATGGGGGAGGGGAAGAGAAAAAAAAAAAAGAGGTTAGAGTGGGAGAGAGCCAAAGCATAAGAGACTCTTAAAAACTGAGAACAAACTGAGGGTTGATGGGGGGTGGGAGGGAGGGGAGGGGAGGTGATGGGTATTGAAGAGGGCACCTTTTGGGATGAGCACTGAGTGTTATATGGAAACCAATTTGACAATAAATTTCATATATAAAAAAAAAAAGAAGAACTTTCAAGCATACACCTACACAAAAGATTGGCTTAGAAAAGGTATTTTTTAGCTACAAGGGTTTGCCTAATGTACTTATTTCACATTCATCAAGTTCTTTTACCCCTTGAACTGGGAATAGAATCGAAATATATTTAATTAAAATAATATATTTAAATATATTTAAATAAATTTTTGTGTGATTGATATTGTCTGCCTTCTCTCCTTAGACCATCTTTCCGGCCCTGACTCTCTCGTCGTACCCCCTGTGTGTTAAGCAATGTGTAGATAGCCATACTATCGGATTTACTGTCATCCTAGCGCAAAGGCCATGCTAACCTCTGTATTGTTCCAATTTTAGGGTATGTGCTGCTGAAGCGAGCATGACTGGATTTACTGGATAAATATTGACTGACTGTTTGCTGTATTCCAGGGACTATTCTCTAGCATTTTACTTCTTGAGTTCTAAAACTGAGAAGGATAGTTGTGATTTACTACATCTCTGTGTTTCAGAAATGTTTCTGTTGATGCCTACGTAAACAGCCAACTGAATAAGGAATATGTTCTTGGACAAATGAGTCCCAAGAATTATTTGCTAGCCTGTGGTTTTTCTTTCCACGGTCTTATCAATTACTCTGAATATTTTTCTTCCTGTCTTCATAGCCGCTTCCTGAGAAGTTTGTGGTGAAGGGTGTTGTAGATCGTTTTTCGGAAGAGTTTGTGGAGACCAGAAGAAAAGCTTTGGATAAATTCCTAAAAAGAATTACAGATCATCCTGTGCTCTCTTTCAATGAACACTTTAATGTTTTCCTTACTGCTAAGGTAAGAACAGAATTTTTCATATTCCTCCCCCAAATTAGCATTCTTCGGGCTCTTTTTTTTTTTCTTGAGTTTATTTATTTTGAGAGAGAGAGAGAGAGAGAGAGAGAGCATGCAGAAGAGGGGGTGGGGCAGGGGGAGAAGGAGAGAGAGAATCCCAAGTAGGCCTCACACCATCAGCACAGAGCCCGATACCGGGCTTGATCTCCAGAACCATGAGATCATGACCTGAGCCGAAGTCAAGAGTCAGATGCGTAACCGACTGAGTCTCCTAGGTGCCCCTCTTTGGGCTCTTTCTTAAAAGCTGCTTTGCTCTCTCACAAACCACCTTTGGGAATGGGCCACTATAGTGGATGTCATCAAATTCCTCTATGTTTTTGGTGTCCATTTGCATCATCCTGGTTTCCATGTTAGAATTCAGGAGAAACACCCCCACTGCAGCAGAGAGGAAGTATTTTCACTTGCCTAAACAAAGATAAGTGTTTCCTTGAATTCTTCTTGGCATTTCAATAGGTGAGGCCATTCTGACCAACAAGTGGGCCCTGAGGGAAAGAACATCTAATGAGTGTTTGATAAAGGTGTTCTTCACAGGAACCCTGTGAGAGGTTACTCAACCTCTCATTCTACTGATAAGGAAACTGAAGTTCAGGGAATTGGTACATATTCAAGTGGCATCACTTGGGATTTAAAATTAGGTCTTTAAGGCCCCAGAGGCCGAACTTCCGCTCTAAATCAGACTGCCTGACAAAGACTAGTTCAGTGTTGCTTGCCCGCAGCCAAATTCCTATTGGGTGGGCATTTTCCAAGCATTTGCCAGAGAAACATTTGGGTCCCACGTAGTTGCCGGATTCTGTGTGTTCACACCCAGGTTGGCCATTCACTGGCTTCTCTGTGCACTTCCGGTTGGCGGAACTGGCAGGAAGTCTGACACACCCTGCCCACACTCTCATGCCAGCTCCTCGCGGCCCCATCTGTTTACTTTCGTGAATCATATTCCCAAACTCAGGCCACAGGTAGTTTGTTTCATGTTGGCAAGGGTGTTGAGGCTCCGGGATTCCCAGTTTTCTTTCTCAAAATGGCAAAATTGAGAAATATTTTAAAGTCAGTCAATTTTAAAGATTTTAGAGAGGGTGCCGTTCTCCAGACAATGGAAACCACATGACAAAGTCCTTTAGTATTTTTTTTTTAAACCTCAGTTGACATTTTTTCGCCTCATTGATGACATGCCCATTCATCTTCTCTTTTTTCCCAGAGGCCTGTCCCCCACCGCCCATGTCAAACCCATGTTCTGTTTCAAAATAAGTATTTCCTGGTGAACACATCCTCGAATATAGTTCTTTCAGCTCATATGCAGAGTGAAATCCATCCTGTTCTCCACACATGCAGCTCAGTGCCTCACCCACGTATCAGGTCGTTGTTCAGGCAGGCCTCAGTCTTGGTCATCTTTACTGAACAGAGAGACAATGGGAGAGAGTGCACGGACCGTGGGCCATTAGGAATCTATGCGAAAAATAAAGTGGAAAGATTTGCGTGTGGTGGATGGTATTCAGTATGAAAGGTGATGTAAAAAAAAAAAAAGTCCTTCAGCGTCTTAATCAAAATCCAACTTCACGCGAGCGAATGCAGAGCATTGGCTCTAAAACAACCGATTCTAACCCTCATTCAGTTCTTCTTGTTGAATTAAATGTACCAAATACCCCCATCTTTTCTTTTCTTTCTTTTTGATTGTGGTAAAATACATCTAAAATTTACCACCCTAACCATTTTAAAAAATGCACATTTCAGTGGCGTTAAGTATATTCACACACTTACACGACTATTCATCTTGTGAGCCTGAAACAGTGTACTGCACTGTGTGACATGAAACTACAGTGACTCCCCATCTCCCCCTCTGTTGTCTCCACCTTTTAACACACCTTGAAAACCTTTGTCTTGGGGCGCCTGGGTGGCGCAGTCGGTTAAGCGTCCGACTTCAGCCAGGTCACGATCTCACGGTCCGTGAGTTCGAGCCCCGTGTCGGGCTCTGGGCTGATGGCTCGGAGCCTGGAGCCTGTTTCCGATTCTGTGTCTCCCTCTCTCTCTGCCCCTCCCCCGTTCATGCTCTGTCTCTCTCTGTCCCAAATAAATAAATAAACGTTGAAAAAAAAAATTAAAAAAAAAAAAAAAAGAAAACCTTTGTCTTGTTTTTTTGTTTTTTGGTTTTTTTTTTATAATTTGTCGTCAGGTTAGCTAACATGCGTTGTATACAGTGTGCCCTTGCTTTTGGAGGTAGATTCTCGTGACTCATCGCTTACCTACAACACCCAGTGCTCATCCCAACAAGTGCCCTCCTCCCTTGGTCTTGTTCTTAGGCAAACCCTTTACATGTTCTGTCACAGCGAAGGAAGAGGTATTCCTCTTTCTTGGGATGACCCGATCTTGTCGCAAACCGGAAGTGTCATTACAAAGAAGCCAGTAAGGCTTGGAGAGGGTAGGGGAGATACTCAGTATCAAGCGTGTTCGAATAAGTATTTTTCATATTTGGCAGAAGGTGTGCAGCAGTCAGGTGCTACTAAATAGCTTCATTCTATATATGAATTGACTTGGTTAACTGGGGGTTCTCTTTTAAGCCTCTACTTGAAATAGAGCTTCTGCAGTCCACCGAGCCCTTTTGGATCTAGCCCCACTCCAAAAAATATTGTAGAAGCAATGCCAAGAACTGCCATGCTTCACTTAGAATCTTGTGAAAACCTGGTGTCTGCAGGGATGTTTTTCGTCTAGAGTATCTGAGGTTGGAAGGGGAGATGCAGTCTTTAGAAGAACATTCTCTCAGGTAGCCTGACTTCAAAAGGAAGAGGAGAGACTGGACAAGGGTGTGTGGAGGAGGAAATTGCTGCCTTTTTGAAGATGGGTGAGCCCTGGCGTATTTTACAGACTCAAGGATTAGAAGTTGAAGATACAAACAGGAGAGGGAGTGGCCAATGGGGCAGGAGCCTTGCTTGTGGGCGAAGTCTAGCTAGGAAAGAGTGGGATCAAGAGCAAAAGTGAAGGCTTTGGCTGCATAAAGAAGAAGGAGCAGACTATACTTCAGACACTTATGAAGATCGGAATCTGTGATTGTGTGTGATTGTGTGTTGTCACATGGGAGGACAGCTGTGTTAACCGCTATTCCCTGTTCTCTGCTCTATCCCTAAATCAGACGAGGTGACCAGAAAGCAATGGCCTTGTGCTATGTTCCCTTATCTCCCTGTAGACATGCCCTACTAGGACTGGGAATTACTTTTCTGTTTGTATTGAGGGTGGATATAAGGAACAGACATCTGATCTTCTGTAAAACCATTAAAAAAATTTTTTTTAGAGAGTGAGCACCTGCACACACAAGTGAGGGAGGGCTGGGGTGGAAAGAGAGAGCAAGGGGGGAGGGAGAGAGAGAGAGAATGAATCTTAAACAGGCTCCATGCTCATCATGACCCTGCGATCATGACCTAAGCCAAAACCAAGAGTTGGATGCTCAACCGAGTGAGCCATTAGGTGCCCCATGAAACCATTTTTGAAGGCATGACATAGAACAATCTGGAGATGCTACAGATTCCTCTTGGAGTTTGATGATAGGAAGTTTATTTGACCTGATAGATTAATATGCTCTTTAAATTTAGATACAGTAGATTATGTAGCTCAATGTATTTCCCGTTTTGCCCTAAAATGTTTTGTTGTTTACAACATCGATCCTTGGCTTGGATTTTCTTGCACTGCTTTTTCTGTCGCTGTTTCCTGCGCTCACCCTCTTCTCCCTCCTTTCTTTATGTGGCTTTGATTGAGATATAAATAAATGAATGGAATGAATTTCAGCTCTAGAATTTTGTTCCTAAAGATGACTTAGGATATTTTGTATGGGAGAAAGAGACTTCTTCTTCATCTTTGAGTTCGTTGTCTTCTTCATCTTCATCTTCTTCTGTCAGGGACGTTAAAAGAATCGTGTTAGAAACAGTGTTGAGTTTGAAGGACAGCATGCTCAGGTGCTCTGCTGAAAGCACACACCTGTGTGCTTGGTGTTTCCAATGGCAAGGGGAGGAGTACTGCTATGTACGTGGTCAGTCCTCTAACTCGGGTCCTTGTTTCCGGAGTCTTCCACGTCCAAGAAGAAACCACCTAAAGGAGTTGGTTCACCGAATCCTGGCTGTGGGAGTGACTGAGTTTGTCTGTTAACATGTCACCCTTAGGACCTGAACGCCTACAAGAGGCAGGGGATGGCATTGCTGTCTAGAGTGGGCGAGTCCGTCAAGCACGTCACCGGAGGCTACAAGCTGAGGAGTCGACCTCTGGAGTTTGCAGCCATAGGCGACTACTTAGATACCTTTGCACTCAAACTGGGAACCATTGATCGAATAGCCCAGCGGATCATCAAAGAAGAAATAGGTGAGCCCTTTGTCGGGATCTTGGTCGTGCCCAGGGTGCGTGTGCGCATTCGTGTGTGCTCAGCAGAATCAAACTGCAGAAATACTGGCACGACAGAACGAGGCCGTGCTTCACTTCTAAAACTAATAAATAAATACAGGGAGCAGAGGAGGTCGTTGTGACCAGACTATAATTTTGCGCTCCATCCTTTGCCCTGCTCTTCAGCCTTGTGTTTGCTTTCGTGGCAAACAGTCACTTCTGAGCTTCCAGGCTTTTCCATGACTCTCTTTCTCTCTCAACTTTAGCTTTAAAAGTGGAGACATTGACTCAACTTCCCTTCATTCATAGGAATGATAATTTAAAAAGCAAAACTTTGGTACCTTTTCTGCCAGAAAGATGGTTCAAAAGGACAGCCTTGAGACCTGTGTTTGCCAAAGTTATGATCCTCATGAGCCTTCAACTTGAAATTGACTCACCTGCCCTACCCCTGCTTCATTTCAGACCCACTCTTCCTGACCTGGGGACTTGTCAGACCTTTCTTTAACCTACCAAGTTGTTACCACCACTTTCTCCCCAGCCCTCTTGTGGTCACCTGCTTCTCTGTATCCCAGAATGTTAGGACCTTTTGTCTTCTCACACATGTGGAGGCCAGAGAGATCAGACCAGTGTTGACAATCATGCTGGCCCAAGATCTGACACATATTGAAAAGAATTCTCCAGCAGCAGCCATCCACTGGTTACTAAAAAATGGCAACGTTTTGCTTTAAAGGCAAGAATCCTGGTGACAAATGATGGGCTAGATTTTCTTTCTGAGAGTAAATTGACATTTCCCCTTGTTCCCTGTACTTTCATTATCCTCTACCCACTGGTGGTATTATGGCCTGCAGGTGCTAGAGATAGCTTTTGGTACCATCCACATCTAAGGAGCATGTGGAATAAATTCTGATGGGACCAAGGTGTTGGGGTTACCTCTGAGTGAGAGTAATTCTGCCTACGTAAGACCACATCCATATCAAAATACTTCCTAAAATCCCATTATTTTTCCATTGTGACTGGTTTTTCTTTCCTTTAAAAACATCCCCCTAAACCTATGTGAAACTCTGTCCCCATTGCTGCTAAAAATCTGTCTTCACTCTATGAGTAGGTGAGTAGTTATTTTTGAAGATAGTTGGTGGATGTAGCTCCTACCACTTCCCCCAGAAAGCACTGTGGTTCCCATTATCCAGAGTCATGGCATTCCCATTATGGGGTAAAGTCAGGTGATATTATGATATTAACTATAAGATGGGTGTTTAGAGATTAAAAAAATTATAAACAATGTTGTGTTTAAAGGAGAGCACATTCAGGTCAGTGAAATGGCCAAGGAAATACATCTGACTATAAGGAGTTCTTGTTACTGAGTCAGTAATACCAGTGATACCAGTGATTGTCTTAATTACCAGTCAAGGCTTAATTAGTTTCTTTTTCCCCTTCAGAGTACCTTGTAGAGCTGAGAGAATACGGGCCTGTGTACTCCACGTGGAGTGCGTTAGAAGGGGAGCTAGCTGAGCCCCTGGAGGGCGTTTCAGCTTGCATTGGCAACTGCTCAACGGCCTTGGAAGAGCTAACGGATGACATGACAGAAGACTTTCTACCTGTGCTCAGGGAATATATTTTATACTCTGACTCTATGAAGGTAAGCATGCTCACTTCTCATGCACTTAAGTAAGTTCCTTGTTTTAGTCATTTTCAAAAAGTAACTATTGCCTATTCACACGTAGTATAGTTTTCCTTCTTCATGGGTGGGTAGGATCACACATATGGACTGACCTCATAGACATATAAATAGAACTCGTGGCGAAACAAGGATGTGAATTAAATGAAGGAAAAGAGTGTGGAAGAAACTCTTAATGTTCTCTGAGAGTTCGTGGAGGTATAACATCTACTAAACAAGAACAGGATGCTATGGAAAAAGAATAATTGGATAATTAGAGCTCTTGGAAACTAAAATCTGACTTGCTGAGATGCAATTGAGGAGTAAAGTCGAAAAATGAGGTTGAGGAAATCTTGGAAAGTAAAATAAGGAAACCAAGTAGTTGGAAAGTAGAACAAAAATGTGAAAATACTGAAAATGTGAAAGAGTAAGAGACATAGAGGATTAATCTCAGAGGTTCAACATTTATCTGAGAAGAAATCCTAACTGGGAGAACAGAGAAGGCTGATGGAAGGGAATTATGAAAGAAATAATACAAGAAGATCTTCCAAAGCTGAAGGATGTGAGTTTTCAGATTAAAAGGGCATGCTGTAAAAAAAAAAAATTAAAAAAAAAAAGGCGGGGGGGGGGGGCACCTGGGTGGCTCAGTTGGTTGAGGGTCTGACTTTAGCTCAGGTCATGATCTTGTGGTTGTGAGTTTGAGCCCCGTGTCGGGCTCTGTGCTGACAGCTCAGAGCCTGGAGCCTACTTCAGATTCTGTGTCTCCTTCTCTCTCTGCCCATCCCCCATTTGTGTTCTGTCTCTCCCTGTCTCTCAAAAATAAATAAATTAAAAAAAAAAATTAAAAAAAAAAAAGGGGGCATGCTGATTGCCCAGCAAAAGAAATGAAAAATGAGCCAACCCACAGCATATCAGTACAAAATTTTAGAATGAAAGTTATAAGATTTTAGAAGATTTTAAAGAAAAAGGGAGAGGGGGATGATGTACAAATGGAGTAAGAATCAGAATGGCTTTGATCTAACAGCAAGGGATGAGAAAAGACAGAGGAGCTGTGAGGACAAATGATTTCCAACCTCAAATTCTCCATGCAAAATAAGGATGGGGTCAGATGCTTTAATGCCTACCCTAGTAACTACTCCAGCCTGCACTTAAACCAGTTTGAGAGCATAGTTACAGGGACTCTTACAGTGTGGCATCAGTTAGACAAAAGGGTCAGGCTTCCTGACCAACAGAAAAGGACATGTGGCTGGCTCTGTGTTGAACATCCCAAGTAGCCTCCTACCTCCTTCCCAATGGAGACCTCTGGTTTATTGATCTGTCTTTGGGACAGATCTAGGACACCCCTTTAAGAGAGGATTGACAAGAATCTCTTGAGAGAAACTCATCAGGCAACTTTGAGTTGTAAAAATGGAAACCCAGAAAGATCATGGCAATATGAAAGTATTCTATACCTTAAGAAGAGGAGTAAAAGGTAATGAATCAAATAGTTTTAAATTTTTTTTTAAAAAACCCCTTATTATGGAAAATTTCAAGCACATATATAGAAGCAAAGAGAATAGTATGACAGACTCCCATATACCCATTACCCACATTCCATTTTGTTTCATCAGGTCTGAACCTTTTAAGGCTCTTGATACATGTTACTGTTGTGGACAATGGAAACCGTTCCTGCTAGAATGACTCACTGTCTCTTGTATACTCTCTATAAAACTGCTAATGAAACAAACACTTTAATTAAAAAGACAAGATTGGGTCTGGCTCTCACAGTGGGCAGGGAAATGATATGAATTTCCTTATCAGTAAGGTGGAAATGACAGTAGGTGTGGTGATGATAAGGATAAAACTCACATGTGAGGTCATTAGCCTGAGGCAGTTTTGTTGGTAATTATCGGAACTGAGGCTGAAAACCACAGCTCTTGACTCCATCAATTTCCTACACATTTTTCTCTATTGCGTTTTTTCTACTGAGACCCTCACATTGCATATTTAATTCTAACTTTCATTATAACTTCCAGTTATAAGTAATAAATAAGTCATGGGATGTCATGCAGAGCATGGTGACCGTCGTTAATAATACGGTATTGTGTATTTGCAAGTTGCCAGGAGAGTGGATCTTAAAGTTCTTATCAAAGACAAATTTAGAGCCATCTGTGGTGATGGATATTAACTAGTCTTATGTGGGGAACATTCACAGTATATACAAATATCCAATCATTATGCTGGACACTTGGAACTTATATGATGTTATATGTCAATTATATCTCAAAAAAAAAAAAAAAAAAAGACATCCTGACTTGCTTAAAATGAGCCAGAATATTTTGCTTTACTTGTAAAGTTAATAGTATCTGTTTTTGTAAACAAAAATAAAATTTTACAATCCCTGGGGTATCTTTGAATTTGTCTTTTATATAGACACATCCTCCATCAAAAATCCTCCCTTAACCTTGCTCGACTGAAAATCTGATGCATACACAGTCCTGGGATATTACAATACAGATTACTTTGTTCTTGCACTTGGCAAGTATGTTAGTACTTAATATATATTTGTACTTGAAGTAGGATTTCATGTTTGTCATTTAGCACAGGTTTATCTGGCGTCTTTATTAGAATATAATTATATAGTGAGATACAAGCTTATGTGAGTAACTGAAGTTCTACATCAAAGAAACACTTGTTTGTTTGCTCTCTTTCTTCACCCCGTGTATGAGGCATATGTATTGAGTTTCTTATTCACTGAGCCTGAAAACATATAATCAGGTTACTCAGGCTGGGAGAATGGGAGTGTATACAGTGTTTTTTGGGAAGGGCAGAGGAAGGAGGAAGTGTTGACTGGAGGTCCCTGAAACCTTAGCTCTGTCCCGTCGGTGAGCCGAGCTAAGCCCGGTTATAAAGAGACAAGGTCACCTGCTCCCTTTTTTCCAACAGGAAAAGGTCTCTGCAGAGTGGTCTGGGTAAGACAGGAGTCACTTGATGACAATGCCACGACTACATGGGTCCATGACCTCCAGCATTTTCTCCATGTAGGGCTAGACCAACACTCAACTATTTCAAATTCCTAAGGATTGTCAAGGTTCATGTGGCCAAGTCTAAGGACATTGGGAGAAGGGAGTAAGTGTCTTAAGTGGCTCCCTTGCGTTTGTCTCATGATATTGCTGCTCTTCAAGAATTCTTAGCTTGATTTTTTTTAAGTTTATTTAGTTTTGAAAGAGAGAGTGCCAGCAAGCATGGGGGAGGGGCAGGGAGACAGGGAGAGAGAGAATCGTGAGCAGGCTCTGTGCTGTCAGTGCAGAGTCCAATGCATGGCCTGAACTCACAAACCGTGAGGTCATCACCTGAGCCCAAATCAAGAGTTGGATGCTTAACCGATTGAGCCACCCAGACACCCTTCTTGGCTGAGTTTTATTCCTCTGAGAGAGTTATATGATTCCATTTCCAAACTAACTTTGTGATTTTGGAGGTAAGTGGGATAGACTTTGCTATTCAACATGAAAACTAAACATGCAGTAGAGAGCTTGCTGGAGGCCTGGCTGCGATGTGTTTGGTATCGACTACTGGATGTTTTTCAGGACTGAGACAGTCCTTCCAGTTTTGTTTTGGCGGGGAGGTTCTGGTGTGGTGATGTTTCATCAGTCTGTTTCTCTATGATGGTCTTGAGTGGATCAAAGTGAGAATTCGTCCTCATCATTTGGAGTCAGGGGCCTGAGCCGTAGGAATTTGAAGTACATGTGGGTCAGCTGATTCCCACGTGAAGAAAATGTTGGAGATCATTGAGGCTCTCCTAATGGGGCTAAGGTGAAGGCTCCTCTCTGAGTTTGAAAAGGTCTCTTGGATCATCTTGTCTCTCGTTTACCTTATAGATGAAGGAATAGAGCCCCACTGATAAATCTTTGTTCCATGGCCACAGTTCTCAAGAACAGTCACCTGGTATGTGTGTCTTTACTATTGGCCAAGAAGCAAACCAGATCAGTTCCAGCTTTTCAAGGCTGAGTCTCAAATTGTCTCTCTTTAAATGCACTTGTGGCTGGGTATGTTCTGTTCCATTTGGAGGTAGAAAGAAAGCACAGAAAAGGTGGGGTTGTTATCAGGCCCTGTGGAACAGATGAACAATGTTCAGTGAACAATGAGGACAGCTTGTACTAGAAAGATGGTTGAAGTCATGTATTTCAAGGATGCTGAGGAGAGAGAGTGAACAATGTGTAAGAGGGAGGGGTACCAAAGTTACCCTCAGGTCCAAGACTCAAGTTAAACACCCTGAAGATATGTGCAGGTGAGTCCTTATATGGGATTTCACATCCTATAGACTGTGTGTAAAACATAATTAGGATAGTGATACACTGGAAGAGAACATCTTAGAGTCCTTACCAAATTTTGGGCAGTGCCTTTTGAGTACTGGCATCCTTATGACCAGGACATGGGTAGGAGAAGCTTTAAGAAGGTTAGGGTAGAACCATCTTATTTCCCACTGCCTTATTCATAGAAAAGTGGTCAGAAAATGTTTAATTGAATTTGACATGTCAGTTTTGAGCATTAATAATTATATAATGATTGTATGTCACATATCTTGTTATTTTTAAAAAATGGGTTTATCTGGGGCGCCTGGGTGGCACAGTCGGTTAAGCGTCCGACTTCAGCCAGGTCACGATCTCGCGGTCGGTGAGTTCGAGCCCCGCGTCCGGCTCTGGGCTGATAGCTCAGAGCCTGGAGCCTGTTTCCGATTCTGTGTCTCCCTCTCTCTCTGCCCCTCCCCCATTCATGCTATGTCTCTCTCTGTCCCAAAAATAAATAAACGTTGAAAAAAAATTTAAAAAAAAATGGGTTTATCTACAACTCAAAGAGCATGCTTATCTCAGAGGTCTTGCTGAGTGACAAGGGTAGGGTGAGGGTCAGAAGAGGATGGTAAGGAACAGACACATGGAGGAGGTAGCCTCGGTTGCAGACTTGAATCAACATGTAGGAGTTAGCTGGGCAAGGACCAGAGAATTGACCATTTTAGGCAGAAGGAGTAGCTGGTACAAAGGTCCTAAAGCAGAAATGACCTTGGTGGTCTTTGCAGACCAGAAAGCCCGGTGTGAGTGGAATCCAGTGAGCAAGGGAGCAAGTGGGAGGAGGCAAGGTCAAAGAGATAGGTAGGGGCCAGGACATGTATAGTAGTGTCTTCTTTTTTTTTTTTTTTTTTATTTTTATTTTTTTTTTTTATTTATATATGAAATTTATTGTCAAATTGGTTTCCATACAACACCCAGTGCTCATCCCAAAAGGTGCCCTCCTCAATACCCATCACCCACCCTCTCCTCCCTCCCACCCCCCATCAACCCTCAGTTTGCTCTCAGTTCTCAACAGTCTCTTATGCTTTGGCTCTCTCCCACTCTAACCTCTTTTTTTTTTTTTTTTCCTTCCCCTCCCCCATGGGTTCCTGTCAAGTTTCTCAGGATCCACATAAGAGTGAAACCATATGGTATCTGTCTTTCTCTGTATGGCTTATTTCACTTAGCATCACACTCTCCAGTTCCATCCACGTTGCTACAAAAGGCCATATTTCATTTTTTCTCATTGCCACGTAGTATTCCATAGTGTATATAAACCACAATTTCTTTATCCATTCATCAGTTGATGGACATTTAGGCTCTTTCCATAATTTGGCTATTGTTGAGAGTGCTGCTATGAACATTGGGGTACAAGTGCCCCTATGCATCAGCACTCCTGTGTCCCTTGGATAAATTCCCAGCAGTGCTATTGCTGGGTCAGAAATGGAAAGACATTCCCTGCTCATGGATTGGAAGAATAAATATTGTCAAAATGTCAATACTACCCAAAGCTATCTACACATTCAATGCAATCCCAATCAAAATTGCACCAGCATTCTTCTCGAAACTAGAACAAGCAATCCTAAAATTCATATGGAACCACAAAAGGCCCCGAATAGCCAAAGTAATTTTGAAGAAGAAGACCAAAGCAGGAGGCATCACAATCCCGGACTTTAGCCTCTACTACAAAGCTGTCATCATCAAGACAGCATGGTATTGGCACAAAAACAGACACATAGACCAATGGAATAGAATAGAAACCCCAGAACTAGACCCACAAACGTATGGCCAACTCATCTTTGACAAAGCAGGAAAGAACATCCAATGGAAAAAAGACAGTCTCTTTAACAAATGGTGCTGGGAGAACTGGACAGCAACATGCAGAAGGTTGAAACTAGACCACTTTCTCACACCATTCACAAAAATAAACTCAAAATGGATAAAGGACCTAAATGTGAGACAGGAAACCATCAAAACCCTAGTAGTGTCTTCTTAAAGGCCATGGTTGGCAAGAGTCTGGATTTTAATCTTAGGAACAAAAGGGAAGGCATTTGGATTTATGCGGGGGAATGACAGGATACAATTTTTAAGCAGACAGCTAGTGCTACAATGTGGAGAATGGGTTGTAGGGAATGATAGTGGAGGCAAGGAGACATTCAGGAGACCGTCACAGGGAGCCATGTGGCAGATAACCATGGTGGTAGAGCTTGGGCTACAGTGGTGGCTTTGGGTAGATTTTGAATGAAGGGCCAACCAGACTTGCTGCTATATTAATGTGAAGTAAGAAAAGGAAGGATTGGTGATGACCTCTAGGTTTTTGGCTTTAGCGACTGGGTGGACAGTGGTTCCCATTCATTGGGATGGGGAAGTTCGGGGCAGAACAGATTGGGCAGTTGGGAATCAAGTTGTTTTGGCCATATTGAGTGCAAAACTCCCTATTAGTCGTTAAAGTAGAGATGTCATGGCAATTGGTTATGAATTTAATTCAGAGTGAGAATAGAAATTTGGGAGTCATTTGCGAATAGATGGTGTTTAAATCCATGGGAGGGGAGTAGACCATCTAGTGAGATGAGCTCCATGTGAATAGTCTAGGTCTGGCCCTGAGGCATGACAATATTTAGTGGCCCAGTACCTAATTATGAGGAGGAACAAGTGGAAAAGGAGACTCAGAGGATTGGTAGGGTAGTAGAAGAAAAAAAGTAGAGGAAGCCAAGAGAAAAGTTTTTAGGAGGATCATGATCAATAGTGACCATTGTATTCAATAATATGGGGGTCATTGGTGATCATGATTAGAGTTGTGAGATGTAGATGCAGAAGTCTGGTTTTAAAGACAGAGTTTTTCTTCGAGTTGGAGATACTTTGAACAATGTTCCAGGATAGCTTTTTTCAAATGTCAGTTATTTGTGTTTTTTTTGCAGTCTGCCTACCTTTTTCCTTACAAGCCACAAGGTGGAGCTAATGAGTCAAGTGATGAGGCTTTACGTTTGGTCACTCGTAGTGCTTTTGGGTGTGGGGATGGGTTAAACGGGTGATGGACATTATGGAGGGCACTTTTTAAGACGAGCACGGGTGTCATATGTAAGAGATGAATCACGGGGTTCTGCTCCTCAAGCTAAGACCACACTGTGTGTTAACTAACTTGAATAAAAAAAGAAAAGAAAAGAAAAAGAAAAAAAGAAAGCAAGGATGAAGATTTTCTAGAAAATTGAGTTGGGCGGGGGGGGAAAGTCCTTTTTCCTAAACAAAAGTAATTATAGATTGAGGGCCTGATTTCTTGAAAATATGAAGAAGCAAGATGTAGAAACGTACATGATCTCAAATGTTTCAAAAAGTTAGAAAAATATGTGAAAATTAAAAATCTGAGATTCCCAGGGATGGCAGACTAAATATATAAACTTCTTTTTCATGAGACCTCACCAAGATAACACTAGAGTGTTTTTGTTTTGTTTGAAGTATAAGGCTGCAAAGATAAAAAGCAGCAGGGGAGGAAATAGTAGCAGTACAATGGGGACTGGAAAGCAAATTGAGAGGGGATAATGGTCTCAAGTGCCTCAAAAAAGCTGCCTTTGAAGCTGACTGTGCAGGGGAAAGAACTAAGAGGCCACCTGGTTTACATCATAGAATCCTTCAAAAAGGGTCGAGAATTGGTAGTGCTAAGTAAGTAAGTACCTCTGGAATTGGGGGAGAGAAAGCTGAAGAGAAAAATTAGCCAGGAATCTGTTTAAGAAGTTAGAGCTTCTAGTTCTGACCTCCTTCCTCACACAGGGGTGACTGTCTCTTCTATACTCTGCCAGAACTGGAGGCATATTCTCTGGAGGGTAACACAGACGGTCTCCGGACACAGGGACCCCAGGCACCGTTGAGGATGGGGGCTAAAATCCTAAAATCAGGATATTAAGTAAAAGATTACCAAATGTTGACACTTTAGTCATCTTCCTGTGCTTGGCTCTCAGCCTTATATCTTCCCTTCAAGGATTAGAAGAGCCTTTTCTAGAAAGTCTAAACAGACCAAGAGAAGAAACTTGAAGATACTGGTATTGGAGAAGGTTCCTCAATGAAATGACCCAGCAGGGTCCCTGTAGAGAATTGTCAACAAGCCCTCAACATGCAGAGAGCTTTCAATTAGGTTTTTAGTGTTTCCCTATTGGATGAGTGGGCAGACAAGGTCACTGAATATTTAAGAGAAGGTTCTAAAATGAATACCAAGTGAAAACAAAGAAAAAAAAGTATTACCGAGTGAAACATCATTGAGGGAGCAGAACGTTTCCAAGAAAAAAGAATCATTAATATCTTCAGAAAGAGATGTCATAACAATAAAACAAGAATTTTTTAGCATCTAGAGAGCAGAGAGCTCATGGAAATTAAAACCATGCTAGAAATAAGAAAAAAAAATTAGAAGTTAAGGAAGTCGCCTGTAAAGCGAAACAAAAAGATAGATGGAGGATTTGAGACAAAAAAATACATTTGAAAATGAGAGGACCAGAGACCTCAGCATCTACCATCTGAATAACAAGAGTGCCAGGAAGAGAAAACACAGAAATGGGAAGCATCAAAGAAGTCGTCCAAGAGAACAAACCGGAGAGTTTGTTCTTCTGTGCCCAGAAGATGAGAGGTCCCCTTCTTTTGTGTTTTTCTTTATATTCCAAATTTTCTGTAACAAATACCTTTTTTTTTTAATTAAAAAAATTTAACTTTTGTAACAAATATCTCTTAAAACCAGGGGCAAATAAATATGTGGTTTCAGTATTAACCACATGGCCTAGAAAATTTAACTCACAGGTGGTCCATTTCCAATAGAATGAATGTGTCAAAGAGCATGTCAAAAGGGACAGCCTAAGTTCAATCATTTAATCAGAAATTATGTTACCAGGACCAAGGTCGGACTCATGTTCCTGCCTGCAGGTAAATACTCTCCTAGAGGGCCACCCAAAACCTAGCTACAGGGCTGTGTTGGGTATTTGATTTTTATTCCCATTTGAGCATCTTTCCTTACTACTGAACACTCATTATTCTACATGAATCCCCCTTGGGGGGGTGTTCTTTTGGGTCACCAGCCCCTGGCATATCACAGTGTGAACCATTCTGCTCTGCAGTTCTCTACGTGTGGCTGAGCAGTCCTCACTGCTCTCATCTGCCTCCTCAACCCTGCATCCTAACGTCCCTCTTACGAAAAGATTTGAAGCTTCAAAAACCTTCCGGACATGAGGAGGCTTTTTGGTAGCTGCTGACCTTTTGCGTTGGGAGCTGTTTTTGCACTACCTCTTCCTCCTCCCACAAGTTTGTGAGCCCACAGTCTCACCGGCCGACCGACGACTGAGCATGAGCTCTGGGGGTGGAGCTGGAATGTTGAGCTTTCCAGTTGATCCTGACCATTGCGGTATTTTCCTGGAAAAAATCCAGTACAGAGATTGAACGCCAAACCACAGAATGTGTCTGATTTAACTTCCAGACACTGTTGTCATTGTAGTTAAGTGGTTATTATTAGCTTGTTATTAGCATTTTGGATGACTGGTATTATATGTCCATTGTTTAACTTTCTTTTATTTCGGAAAAATTGAAACGTCTAAAAGCAGAGTGGAAGTGTAACAATCCCCCACATCCCCATCTGCTTGCTCGAGCAGTTGCCCACTCATGGCCCATCTTGTTCTAGCTCTGTGCCCACCTGCTCTCCACCCCTTGGATTATTTTACTTTTATTTTATTTTATTTTATTTTATTTTATTTTATTTTATTTTATTTTATTTTAAGTTTTGTTTATTTATTTTGAGAGAGAGAGAGAGAGGGAGAATGTGCACACACAAGCAGGGGAGGGGCAGAGAGAGAGGGAGAGAGAGAGAATCCCAAGCAGGCTCTGACAGCACAGAGCCCGACACGGGGCTCAATCTCACCCACCATGAGATCATGGCCTGAGGTGAAACCAAGACTTGGACACTTAACTGACTAAACCACCCAGGTGCCCCCCTTTGGATTTTTTTTTTTAATGTTTATTTATTTTTGAGAGAGAGAGGGAGACACAGAAGCAGAAGCAGGCTCCAGGCTCTGAGCTGTCAGCACAGAGCCCGACACGGGGCTCAAACCCATGAACTATGAGATCATGACCTGAGCCCAACTCGGATGCTCAAGTGACTGAGCCACCCAGGCACTCGAACCCCTTAGATTATTTTAAAGCAAATCCCAGACATCAGAGCACTTCATACAAAAATATTTAGTACATATCTCTAAAATACAAGTGTTCTTTTAAAAAAAAAGAACCACATTATCATCACACCTAAAATTTTTTCTTAAGATTTCTTCAAATATCCAGTAAACTGATAAACTGATAAACTCCAATGAAGCTGGAGTGTTCATTCCCCAGGGTCTCAGGCACTGTTTTTGTAGGTGTTTTTCCAAATCGTGATCCAAATAAAATTCATATTTTGATATGTTTCTTAAGTATTTAAAAAATCCCTCCCCATCTATTTTTCCTTACAATTTATTTGCTAAAAAATTGAGTCATTTTTTTTCTCTACATTTGAAAAGGGTAGTGAAGTACCATATTACTAGGACCATTTCAAAATCACGATGAAGGGTTCTACATTAAGAAAAACCCGCAGCATATGAGAGAAATTTATTTCACGTCTGATTAAAAGCCGCTTCCTCCTCGAGGCCCTTCCTGGCTACTTTGTGGACAGTTCTGTCATCCCCCAAACCCTTGGCGCTTTACGTCCTGCTGTCTTATTCTCTTTTTCCTCCTCAACGCTCGGCACTGCCTCATTCACTCTGTATTAATATATTTTACTGTGTGATGTCTGCCTCCTCTCTGGAATGTGAGCTCCGTGAAGGCAAGAGTTTTGTGTGGGTTGTTCTCTGCTGTATCCCCAGGGCCTGGGTCACGAATGAAGACACAGAAAGGCAGGGCAGAAACAGGATGAGGACGCTATGTAGAAGAGCAGACAGACACAAAGTAGCAACGTGTCTCCATGCACGTCACCTTTGGATTTATGGTACCCACTAGAATCAGGGACCCCTACAGAGTTCTCTGAGACGCCCAGACGGTGAATATCTCTTGCTTGTCACTCAGGGATGGAGGGACCTCTCTGTAGCTGCTGACTGGACCTCTTGGCCCCTGCAGTCTCAGGCTCAGGCCCGGTTAACCACAGGGTGGTCTGACCAGTTTTATCAACATAGCATGTGCTGTTTGGAGTACAAGGCTGCACCTTTCAGGTCATCACCAACCGTGAGCAAAGATGCTTCCAACAAGGATGGTAGTCTTAGTTCAGCTGGATTCAGAACATGTTTCCCAACCTGTAGCGTGGTTGGGATCCCAGTCAGACTGGGAAACCCCACGCTGTGGGAACTCACTCAGGAACTGCCTGAGTGAGTCACCACTGTGCTGCTAGCAGTGTGACATCAGCCAGGTCCCTCGGCTGTACCTTAGTGTTCCCATCTATAAAATGGGGATAATACCCTTTTACTTCTGCAGGGTCGTCGTGAGTCTTTTCTGCTGCCCAGTGAGGTGGGGATGTACGTGCAAATCCTCCAGCAGCCCGCATGAGAAGGCAGCATTCTGGTCACTTCAGGTGACGTGGGGGTAGCAGGTGACCGAGGAGCCAGGGAGGGCCCACGCTAACTAGGGGAAGGAGTTGTGGCTGAATCTGGGGATCCCCTCACCTGCTTTAGGAGAGGGAGAGGAGATAAATTTTGTCTGGTGTGGCTGTGTGAGGCTGACATCTCTTGCCACCCCTCCCCTTCTCGGGTCTTGGCATCCTCAGCAGAGGATCTTGGAACGGAACGGGGAGACAGGAAGCCCCACACTGTGCTGACTGGATTCCAGGGCATTGTTCTGAGAGCATTTCTAGCTTTGGTTATGCGGTTCTTGCCACAACTGACAGAGTATATCACTGGAGCAGCTCAACCCATTCCTAGCCTGGGCATGTGCTTTTTCCAGGCGGATATGAGGTGTGCCATGAGGGGAGTCCACGGCAGTGATGAGGAGGCCAGTCGGCCCCTCCCTGCTGTCCCGTCATGCCTTGGGGAACCTCGTAAGTGTCTCCATGGATAGCACTGTGTGTTTCTTTCTCTTGGGTAGAGATTACAAGTTTTTATTACTGCTGGTACCAGACTAATAGATTTAGAATATTTTCTGGGTTCTATGAAATCCATAAAAGACCCCTAACTTTTTTGTGTTTTTACTGTATGTATCTATGTGCTGTCCAATATGGCGGCCACTAGCCAGAGGTGGCTATTTAAGTTTAAATTCAAATCAGTTAAACACAAGTTTAAATCCAGTTCCTCGTTCAGACCAGTCAGTTTCAAGAGGTCAATCAGCAGGTGGGGCTAATGGCCCCTGTATTAAGTGTGGATTATGGGCAGTTTCCAGCATCAGGAGAGAGTTGTGTGGAACAGCACTGCAAACATCCCTACTCAAAGCTTGATGGGTGTGGGGAGGGAACTTCAGAGCACTCAGGAGAAAGATGAGTGGCAAACAAAAGATAAGTTCTTGTAAGTTTTACCTCATGTTCTTCTCAAGGTAAAACTCTTCTCAAAGGAGATACTTCAGGGGAAGACTTGAGTTTGCCTGTGTCGGCACATTGCATGAGAAGGTTTCCCCCCAGAGCGCACTCAGCTGTCCAGCTGCTCCTCACTCTTTAGCACATTATCAGGGACACAAGGTGCCCCCCGCCTAGCCAGGGAATGGCTCCTCCTGGCCTGACTCCATACTGTGCTGGAGGGTGCCTATGGGAAAAGCATGAGATTGGAAACTTCCGTAGTGCTTTGTGACTTCTGAGGTAGTGGGCGAGAAAATTCTTAATCACTCTTAATTTGCTGTTCATGCTTCTTACACTCAAAGAAGGAAAAAGAAACCCTTGGAGAAGCAGATGTTTTTCTAGACTGTGGATTGCATCCTTTTCTGTCCTACCGAGTGTGGTCTTAGTAGCTGAGCCAGAACCAGGTGAGGCAAAGGAGACACCCAGGGCACAGATTTAGGGAGATGCTCGGATCAGGTGCCGACCTTGCACTTACAGGGGCCCGAGAGAGATTTTTCTCCTTAAATTTTGCATCGTGGGCACCTGGCTTGCCTCATCCTGGTCCTGTCTAGGCTGGCCCTATCTGAGCTCGTTTATCACTCACTCTAGATGACGCACCATGTGGTTCTAGGGATTCTGGACTTGTACATAGATGCAGCTCTGTACTATGCACCTCTTCCCTAGCTGGAACCCCTCAGGTAGGGGCTGTATCTCTTTGATCTTTGCATACGTGGTCCAGAGGGGTGGACAGATGAGCGGCTCTTGGATCAATGAGTGAATCAGTCCACCAGCGATCAACTCAATGAATCAGAGTCCAGAACTCTCCTGACATAGACTTTTCCATGAACGGTTCAGAGAACATCCTGGATTGTCACTCTCCAGGCTCCACAGCTGAGTCCTCTCTGCACACGGAGAAGCTGAGACCTCTCATCAGTGTGGCTGAGGATGGGCACCGTCCCCCGCTTGTCCTTGCCCGGAGCTTCAGTTGCTTTCAGTATCAGGCTGTTACTGTGCTGGAAATCTCTGACAACAGGCTGCCCCTCTTCCACCCACTTCCTCCGGAGTCCGTGTCACAAGCCTGTGTCACACCACAGCCATACTGTCCCGAGAGCACGCGGCTGGGCCTCCTGCGCCGTGATTTGGGGGAGGAAAGGGGTCGCGAATCAACTGCCTGGGCCTTGGAGGCTCCTTTGTGAACTCTGTGTTACATTCTTCCCCTCTCTCCTCCCGCAGAGCGTACTGAAGAAGAGGGACCAAGTGCAAGCAGAGTACGAAGCCAAACTAGAAGCTGTGGCCCTGAGGAAGGAAGACCGCCCCAAGGTCAGGGGAGCCCCTGAGGGAGGGCTGGGCTCCACAAGGCTGCAGTCGCCTCGCTGGCGCTGAGTGAAGCCTTGTCCCCAGATCCACACAGCTAAGGTGGTCAGTGCCAGCTGGGCTGTGTTCACACCGCCATTTTTTCCTGTTTGTTCTCTTTGATGTCTTATTTCTGGAAGTTTCTTTTTCTTTTTCTTTTTTTTAATTTTATTTTTTTTAATTTACGTCCAAATTAGTTAGCATATGGTGGAACAATGATTTCAGGAGTAGATTCCTTAGTGCCCCTTACCCATTTAGCCCATCCCCCCTCCCACAACCCCTCCGGTAACCCTCAGTTTGTTCTCCATATTTATGAGTCTCTTCTGTTTTGTCCCCCTCCCTGTTTTTATATTATTTTTGTTTCCCTTCCCTTATGTTCATCTGTTTTGTCTCTTAAAGTCCTCATATGAGTGAAGTCATATGATATTTGTCTTTCTCTGACGGACTAATTTCACTTAGCATAATATCCTCTAGTTCCATCCATGTAGTTGCAAATGGCAAGATTTCATTCTTTTTGATTGCCGAGTAATACTCCATTGTATATATATGCCATGTCTTCTTTATCTATTCATCCATCAATGGTCATTTGGGCTCTTTCCATACTTTGGCTATTGTTGATAGTGCTGCTATAAACGTGGGGGTGCCTGTGTCCCTTTGAAACAGCAATTCCTGGAAGCACGGGGGGTTGAGTTTTCTGCTGTTTCCTGAGGTTTTTTTTTTGTTTGTTTTTTTTTTAAGACTTTCAGCGTTGCCATTCAAGGGCATTTCCTGTCTGTAAAATGGGATTGACGAGAAAGGGAAGAACAGTCTAGATCAGTGTTCTCACAAGTGTGGTTTGCTTACTCATCCATAAGCTGTCGCCAATCCATGACAGGAAAGGTGCAGAAGCTGAGAGTCAGCAGTTTTATAGCAATTTGACACTTGTTGAACACTGAGCATGAGTGTTGTCAAACTAGCTCATGTGGAGCAAACTACACACTAGTTATGCATAGTAGGTCTACAGCTCTGTCCTGTTGGGGAAAAAAGCCACCGAATAGTGGTTCTTTACCACAAAGTTTAAGAAGCACTGATTGAACTTAGTGAAGATACCCCCAGCTACAGGGCTCTGGGTCTAGATAGAGGATCATACTGTAAAAATGCATCTGGTGTACTAGTCCTTGCCATGTGTTGCCTTTTCCTTCCCCCAGCCGGGATTAAACAAAAGAGTAGTAATAGCCGATGTGCGAGCGCTTACAACGTGCTAAGCTGTTTACCTGATCTCACTTACTCCATACGACAGTCATGTGGTTTGGGAGCCGTTATTATTCCCATTTGAGAGATGAGCAAACCAAGGCCCACGATCTCACAGCTAGCAAGTATGAGAGCCAGGATGAAATCCTGCAGCCTGACCTTAGCACCTTGCCAGTTACCATTATGTTACTGTGTTCCTTTTTGTTTGCAATTGGAAGGTATAGCTGTTTTCTAAAAGGGGGTGGGGTAGGGAATGTTATTAAAAAAATAAATAGCAGGGGCCCAGGGTTCTGGGAAGTAGTTTTACATCAGAACTGTTTCTCTTCCTCTGCCTTGGTTCTTGCTGGTGTGGTAGCCATACTGTGATACACCCAGAAAGGAACCAGCTGTGGAAATTGGAAACCCAAACCTCAGAAGTGGCACACCCTGGTTCCATATAGCATTTTTTTTTTTAGTTTATTTTATTGATTTTGAGAGAGAAAGAGTGCATGAGTGAGTGTGCGAGTGGGGGAGGGGCAGATAGGGAGAGAGAGAGAGAGAGAGAGAGAGAGAGAGAGAGAGAGAGAAAATATCCCAAGCAGGCTCCGTGCAGCCAGCGTGGAGCCTGATGCAGGGCTCAAACTCACAAACTGAGATCATGACCTGAGCTGAAATCAAGAGTTGGACACTTAACTGACTGAGCCGCGCAGGTGCCCCCATATGGTATTAAAATATATATATATGTGTAAATTGTTTCACATGGTCACCACAACAGTCATCTGAGGTCCAGAGGGAAGGCATTATTCTTCCCCATTTCATGGGTGAGGAAAGAGCCACAAAGCAGCTTGATGAATTGCCCAGCTTTGTTGATACCCAAGGTCTTTATCCAGTGTGCTGGGCACAGCAGGCGTACAATACATGCCTGTGGCATGGCCGCCCGTGTCACCCGTGGTGACCTACATGAGAGTGAAGTCTGCATACATCTGATGGAAATCCAGATGGTACGGAGAGGGACTCTTGTCACTGGCCCAGTGTGTGTAGCTGGGACTTGGCCAGAAGGCTAGGCACCTCTCTTCCATTCCTCTTGCCACAGGCTGTTGGCCTGCTTCCGTCCTGTGTGTTGGGACCATGATGGGAATGCAGCTGTGTGCACAGCCACCCTCCGTCTTCCAGCTGCCCGTTGCCTTGACTAGTTCCTAGCCATCCCTGTGATATTCTGGAACACGGTGCCATTTGCTGAGCCCGTGTCTCCATCTCATTTAAAGGAATGACAGGAAATACTGTGTTTATAGATTTCAAAATTTCATTTCAACAATTTAGCTTTCCAATATAAATATAGAAGTCACTTTTCCTAGCTAGGGAGGGAGGGCTAGCACATTCTGTCACTGGCCTAGTTTGGAAGCCGAAGACCCTGTCTTTGGAAGATGTTCTGACAGCATTCATCACTGCTCACCACTGAATACAAGCTTTCTTGCAGGCTGGTTTGTCATTTAATCTCTGTTGAGCTCCGTACGGAACAGTTCCTTTGTAAAGACAGGAGCCGAAGGTTATGAATAATACGCCAAAGTAAATGCTGACCTTGTCCTGGCTTGCCGGCTGCCTAAAGGTCACAGCGCCTTGGAACAGATGGAGCCCAGGGAGCGGCCATTTCTGGCTCCCACGTTCCAGCCAGACAAGCTGCGGGGGCTCCTTTCTAACACTCTCCATCTCTTGCCGGCCTGGGTGCCTCCTCTTCTCCCAGTGGGTGTCAGAATCTTCTTACTATTGCTATTTTCACCTTCCCAGAGCATCACCTATACGACTCTTCTCTTGATCACAGGGGTTCTTAGAAGAGGGGGAAGGGTTTCTTCCCAGCCGGTGAGACTAAGTAGGTGGCCTAAACATGCCTCCATTCTCTCACCACACTGTGGGTGAGCAGTCTTGGTCTGCCCTCTTTCTGGCAAGACACTGAGCCATGCCAGTGCTCATTTTGCCGTTTTTTAGCAATTGTGGTAATTAACAAAACAGGGACTGTCGTCACGGGGGTGGTGGTGCCCATGAGTGTGCTCTCACCGTGGGAGTGGCAGAAATTGCGCCTCCAGGTTTGGATCTGGGACAGCAGCTACTTTGGTGGGTGGAGGAGGGCTCCGTTGGCGGCCTCTGCAAATGGAAAAGGGTTTGGTAGAAAGAGCACAGAATTTGGACTCCGATCACCTTGGGTTCAGTTCCCCAGCTCCTCAGCTCCGTCTCCCCGCTTGCACTGGTTTGCTCATTAGCCCTGTGGGCTTCATACGTGTGACTTGTGGAGACGTGAAGGTCAGCGCAGCAGTGTCTGATGTAGGAGCCGACGCTCCATTGGTGGAGCCTCTGCTTCCCATACCAGCTCCGCTCGTCTCTAGGAGGAGTGCTGACCGAGAACCTCGTTTTCTGGTTTGTTGCCCTTATGGTTTTTGTTTTTAACTTTGCTTTAAAAAATTTTTTTTGACTGCCCTGTTTTAGGCATGGTTTCCTTGCGTTCTAAAGTTTCCCCTGCCTTCCCAGCCCTCCCGAATGCCTGTCCTCCCTGACAGCCCATCAGAGGTACCTAGGAAGTGAGTAGCTGAAGGTTTTGCCGTGCTTTGTTTCGTGTGTGTGTGTGTGTGTGTGTGTGTGTTTATAAAGTTTATTTATTCTGAGGGGAGGGGAAGAGATAGAGAGAGGGAGAGAGAAAGGATCCCAAGCAGGCTCTGTGCTACCAGCCCAGAGCCTGATGCGGGGCCCAAACTCTCAAGCTGTGAGATCATGACCTGAGCCAAAATCAAGAGTCAGACACTCAATGGACTGAGCCACCCAGGTGACCCTGTTTTGTGTGGTTTTGAGCTCCGTTTCCCAGAGCTACCACCGGTGAGAGAAAAGCCAGAGTGTCAGGAAGTGGGTTAGGGCGATTCTTAGCCCCAAGGACCTGGCGGACTCTGTCAGTGACTATGGCGGGAACAGCCTTGTTCATAGGTCCGTCATGGGGATGCAGGAAAGACAGTATCTTGCCCAAAGACAGGCAGTTTTCACAGGGGTCTGGGTGTGTTAACAACATCTGAGGGACGTAGCAAGCCTAGGGAATTACCTGTTTAGAGGTTGAAATCTTGAAAAGAGGCTCTAAAGAGTGAGGGCAAGTTGATTTTTGTGAAGCCGTGGAGTGGCTCACTGATCAGTGATCACTGATCACCTTTCCAAAACCCAGAAGAGAGAAGTGGCCTTGCGGGTCTCCTCGGCCCTCACTGCGAATTTCACACCAGGGTGGCTGCGTTAGGAAGAAGGGGAGGGATCCTGTGGCCCCCCGCTGCTGGCTGGAAGCCCTGTGGCTGTGGCTTGTCCGTGTGCGGGGGTGAGCCTAGAGCTGAGGGCAAATGTTAGTATCATAGAACTGAAAGTTTTGCTTGTTGTTAGGGTTGAGAAAACTCAGCAGACCCTGAAGAGGTTTCTTCTCAGGCAAGTGGACATTTGAATTGCGTAGACTCGACTTTCCTCATTTTAGCTTTGATGTCGGCGAAATGATAGGCACTTACTGGGCTGCCTTCTGCCGCACTTGTCAGGACCGAAGACTTGTGGAAATCCTCGAATATGATCCTCCCTAGAAGCCAGGGAGGACAGCAAAGCTGCTACTAGAAACAAAGAGGGGCTGAGGAATTGCATTTCAAACTGGACGGGAAGCTTATACGCTAACACGAACAATAGGAGTGAACGTGAAGGGAAGACTCTTTTCGACGCCAACATATTCATGTGAATTTCCTTCCCACCCTGCTCCCAAACCCACAAAAATGCTTGAGCTCATCCCACATTACCCCTCTCCCATCGCTCCAACAACCCATATTCTGTAACGAAAATTCTCACGAGAGAGAAGGGAGCCACTGTGACAAACGCAGCCTTGTTATCTACTTAGAGGTGTTATCTTTTGGAGTCTTACCTGGTGATTTTTTTCTGTTGTTGGTGTCTTGTGATAAGTGACAGCCAGCCGTCAGCATTGGGTATCGCGATTGCCACGTCCTTCAGACACAAGGTAGCACAACTCTGATGACACCTCAATCAAAAAATTAAAACACAGATGAGCAATGCTGGTTGTCCCTGGTCAGCGAACCGATGGTTACAAGGACACCATCCAGAAAGAAACAAAAGGGGGAACACCGGGAGCCTGAGTGTGTGGGCCGGCCGCCTTCCTCTTCATTAAGTTGGGCACCTTCAGTAGCTGGTTGCTTCAGACAGCTCATCCCAACTCCTGGTTCCTCTTGGTCCCTTCTTTTCCACCCTCCCCTCTCTTTCTCCTTTCTTCACCTCCTCCTCCCCTCTCCTCCTTCTCCATCCTTGTGTTTCTATGGCTCTGCTCACTCTGACTTCCTTCCTGCTTCTGGGCTCATTTTTCTTAGTATCTTTTGCTGATCCCCTTATTAACCCTACAGATTTAGGCTTCTCCATGAATTCCACCCTTTGACCCTCCAACCCTCTCTTTGATTTCCCCATATATTAAAAAATTTTTGCATCATGGCAAGATACACATAACCAAAATCACCGTCTTTACTGTTTTTAAGTGTACGGTTCAATCATGTTAAGTAAATCCACACCGTTGTGCAATGGGTCTCCAGAGTACTTTTTTTATCTTGAGGAACTGAAATTCTGTACCCATTAAATTAGTCCCCATTTCCCCCTCCTCCCAGCCCCTGGAAACCACCATTGTGCTTTCTGTCTCTAGGAGTTTGACTACTCTATCACCTCTTGTAAGTAGAATCATATAATATTTGTTTGTTTTCATAACTGGCTTATTTCACTCAGCAAAATGTCCTCAAGGTTCATCCATGTTGTGGCATGTCAGAATTTTCTTCCTCTTTAAGGCTGAAGAATATTCCACTGTATGTCTGTACCCCTTTTTGTTTATTCATCCATCTGTGGACAGATACTTGAGTTGCTTTCACCTTTATCTGTTGTGAATATTGCAGTGGATATGGGAGGACAGATATCTCCGTGAGATCCTGCTTTCAGTCTTTTGGTATTCACCCAGAAATGGAATCGCCAGGGATGCCTGACTGGCTCAGTCAGTAGAGCACGTGACTCTTGATCTTGAGGTTGTGATTTCCAACCCCCCCTGGGTGGAGAGATTACTTAAAGATAAAATCTTAGGGTTACCTGGGTGACTCAGTCAGTTAAGCATCCAACTCTTGATTTCAGCTCAGATCATGATCTCACGGTTGTGGGATTGAGCCCCGTGTCCAGCTCTGTGCTGAGCGTGGAACCTTCTTAGGATTCTCTCTCTCTTTCTGTCTCTCTCTCTCAATAAGCTTAAAAAAATAAGAATAGGGGCAACTGGGTGGCTCATTCAGTTTAGCATCCAACTTTGGCCCACATCATGATCTTGTGGTTCGTGAACTTGAGCCCCACGTTGGGCTCTGTGCTGACAGCTCAGAACCTGGGGCCTGCTTCAGATTCCGTGTCTCCCTCTCACTCTGCCCTTCACCTGCTTGCACTCTGTCTCTGTCTCTCTCTCTCAAAAATAAAATAAACCTTAAAAAATATGTTTTAAATAGAAAATTTTAAAAAATAAGATCTTTAAAAAAAGAAGTTGAATTGCTGGATCATATGGTGACTCCATTTTTGTTTTTTTGAGGAAGTGCCGTACTAAAGTTTTACACAAGTGCAGGGGTTCCAATTTCCTACATCCTGGCCAACACTTATTTTTTTGTTGTTGTAGTAGCCATCTTAATGGATTTGAGGTGGTTCTCACTGTGGTTTTGATTTGCATTTCCCTAATGATTAGGGATGTGCAGTGATTTTTTAATAGGCTCGCTGGCCATTTGTAGATCTTCCTTGGATAAATATCCATTTAATCCTTTGTCCATATTCAAACCAGGTGGTTGCTATGGTTGAGTTGTCTCAGCCCCCTCTTGGGTCGGGGGGTGGGGCTCACCCTTCCCGTGGCTGTAGCTGCCTCCTTTTTCTGGTCCATGGACCTGTCCTTTATCCTGAGCCCCACGATGCATTGTCGCCCCCCCTAGTCACCCAGACTGTAAACTTCAGGCTCCTCTCTGACAGCTGTGTCTTATTTCTCACGTGCAGTGGGTTGCCACATCTGTCAGTTGTGTCTCCACCAGGTTAGTCTGATCTGCCGTCTCCCTTGTTGTGTTACAGCCGCCACCCTGGTTGCAGGGCACCTGGGGTGATCTCGTGCCAGTATATTTTGGTGTTGACTCATCTCTGATCTCTGGTGAAATCTCAGGGTGAGGTAGCATGGGTGAAGAGTGGTGTAAAGTATGAAAGAATATATTTAATAATGTTTTATATTTGGAAGACAAAAAAGAAACCTTTTTGTATGACATGGAATAAAGTTCATAATGTTCATTCTTGCTGGAGGGGCTAGGCACATGCACTTACATCTTGTAAGAATAGCAATTTACAGTATCGATACTGATCCGAACTAAGAAATATTTGGGGGGCATTTAATCTATGCCGGGCACCAAGTATTCTATGCATATTATCTTGTTCAACCTCATAGTAACTTTATAAGGTGGTTGGTATTATCCGGAAACAGAAGCTGAGGCATGGAGAGGCCCAACATCACCCATCTAGGAAGTGGTACCTGTGGTATTCAAATTCTGGAAGTCTGGCTCTAGAACTGTTTGTATAGTTAGAGGAAGCACAGGCTTTTCTATTTTCCAAAAAAGGGGGCAGCTGACCAAACCTGGCCTCAGGAACCCAGCCTTCTTGTTCTTTACTCTGCACCACTCCCCCTGCCGCCACCCCTGCCGCCATCTTGCTGGCTGGCGTTCTCTGTCTATGCTTTTGTGGGCACTGTAGCCTGTGAACTATTCCTGAGGTGGGCCCAGGTATTGTCTCCCTCTCTCACCTGTACATACTGTCACTCTGGAGTGCCCTCCTCCCACTGTCTCCTCAGTGGGATTGATTCTTCAAGGAGGCCCAATCCCTCATCCAAGCTGCACTGGCTGTCCAGGTCCCCCTCAGCGTGCTTACCGCGGGGCTGGGTGAAGAGAAGGTACCAGTAACCTCTCACCCTGATGTCCAGGCACATTTAGTGCCTTCCCAGCTCAACTGTAGGCAACCTGAGATGAGAGCCATCTACCAAGAGCAAAGTACCTCGGTCTTCCTCCATGCCAAGCACAGAGTACGTCATGAAAATGATGAGTCCCAAATGTTTCCCAAATTGAGGCTCAGGTAGTCATAAAATCCAGAGCCATGGTTTTGACTCTTAACTTTTAAAAAATATTTATTTATTTATTTATTTATTTATTTATTTATTTATTTTGAGAGCACGTGTGCGTGAATAGGGTAGGGACAGAGAAAGAAAGGGAGAGAGAGAGAGAATCCCAAGCAGGCTCCACACTGTCAGTGCAGTCTGACACGGGGACCCAAACCCACGCACTGTGAGATCATGACCTGAGCTGAAATCAAAAGTCAGACGCTTAACTGACTGAGTCACCCGGCTGCCCCTTGACTCTTAATTTTTGTGGGTCAACCAGAATTCCCGTCTTCAGAACCGACCTGGGAATCTTTCCTAGAAAAGAATTCCTTTGTATCAGAGACCCTGGCCTCCCTCTTCTCAGCGGGCCCTGACCAGGTTCCCTTTTCAGACCTTTGCTTTCCCTCCTGGCCACGGCAGTTTTGTTAAGCAAAGAGGAAGTTGCTCCAGGGAACTTGCACCTTGATGCTTAAATGCGCAGGAGCCAGGAGAGGAATAAGGGAGGTGGACTGTGCCTGCTGGAGAGTGAGGCCCATACACGCTGGCTCACGGGGCCTCCGCTGAGGCTGGTTCACTGTGTTCCTGGGGAAGGCTCCGCTCCGAAGAGGCAAAGCGGGGGCTCACTTGGTCTTCACTTCCCCCCCACCGAGGTGGGCAACAAGTGACAGGTGAGGCAGCAGTGAAAGGCAGAGAGACTTCAGTCATGGCATCAGAAGAAAAAGTCAAGTCCTTTTTCTTTTTTCTTCCAGAACCTCAGCGCTTTGGGAAAGGCTTTTCTCCCTCTTCAAAGAAAAGTTCCTTACTTTTAAGTTTCCCGGGATGCCTCTCTCTGTCTCTTTCTTCCCAACTCCTTCTGCCTCACCCAAGCTCAGACCCCATGCCAGGCCAGCCTGAAACCCCCGCCCCTGGCTGCTCACGTTCCTTGCTCCCGCATCTGCAGCCATCTCCACACGTTCTGTGTGGCCCTCGGCCCTTCTGGAAGCCCTGAATGTGTCCGGCTTCCTCAGCCTTTGCCTTCCCTTTATTGGTTTTTCTGGGTCCTCTACTTGCCCATAAGGCCTGAGTATGAAACTTCCCAGGTTGGTAGGGATTGACCCCCTCATGGCGCCCCACAGCTTGGAGACATTTGGGGTCACAGGCCTCAGCACTTAGAATGTACAAGTCCTCATTTTTTTGTCCGGAAGCATCTGGCAGGTGGGCGTCTGACCCAGTTTTAGGTATGTTGGCCCCTTGGCAGCCCTCAGAGGCTTGTGGTGCTCTTGAGTGAGGAGAGGAGCCAGCTTTGTGCTTTGGGGACCAGAGTAGCCACAAGGCCCTCCGACTGTGTAGGATGGATGAACTCACCAGAGCAAAGCAAAAGTCTAAACTTCTTTAAATAAAAGTTGAAATTGCCTGCTATATTTTTCTTCATGTTTCAGATTCTTTCGACATGCATAAGTGATCTTTTTCCTATTTCCTCAGAATTAACCTAACTTTGACTCATCATTTTTGATTATCTGCTATCTGGGGGAGCAGAGACAGGTCTCTAGATTACTTGTAAAGTGAGGTTCAGAGGAGCAGTGGGCCAGTAATCTTACTACAATTAATTCTGCGATGAATGGGGGTAGGCATTGTCAAATGTCACAAGTAAGGGAATAGCTCCTATGATACAGGAAAACCTTTTCTGGTTTTATTACAGGACCGAGGAGAATAGTAGGGCAATGCCCAGTAAGTGCCATACATTTGCAAAATCTACATGCGTTTTTATATAGGGATGGGTAAAAAGGGGGAACCAAAGATATTGGACTCTGTATTGCAGTGTTTCTTCCTGTTTGTAAACAGGGGTGGGGGTGGGGTGTTTCCCCCATGAGTCTCTGCTGTGCTTGGATGGGTTCGAAGACTTGGGTCAGGATAGCACTTTTCGGAATTCCTTCTTAGACCTGAAAACCCCAGGCTCTACCTTCAAATAAATGCCCCTCACCACCCCCCGCCGAGGAGGGAGTGTGTTTGTGGCATTTAATGTAGTGGTTTGGCCTCGTGCAAGGGAGCTCGAGGCATGAGTCACCAAGTTACACATACAGAGCACCTCTTTAATGCACTCCCCTTCCAGGTCCCGGCAGATGTTGAGAAATGTCAGGATCGGATGGAGTGTTTCAACGCCGATCTGAAAGCCGACATGGAGCGGTGGCAGAGCAACAAGAGGCAGGACTTCCGGCAGCTGCTCATGGGAATGGCCGACAAGAACATCCAATACTACGAGAAGGTAATGAGTGTGCCGGCAAGACCCCAGCCCTCTCAGTGAGGAAGCACGTCTAATAGCCAGAGAGAGCCTGGGGCAAGGGCCTGCCCGAAATCCAGCAGCAGCCACCCCTGCGGGTCCTTGCCCCACTGTGCGAGATGCGGCGCCAGGTTTGGGAGCAGAGGCCCCCGTGGGGGTGCCCACAGGGCATTCACGTGCACACGCTGCTCACGGAAGCGGCAGTTCTCTTCTCCCGGGCCCTTTGGGCCTGGCGGCTAGCTGCGCCCCAGAGTCAGCAGGCCTGCAGTCTAGGGAGAGAGCAGGACCCAGAGGGCCCTGGGGTCTCTCACTGAAAGCAAGCTCCTTGAGGCTCCTGGGGCTCCCTTATGTGGGGTAGGGTCTGAGTCTAGTTTCTACTCCAACCTCAGAGTCACCAAGGAAGGAAGCATGGAGTAATTTTACCACTCCGCTCCCCAACTTGACCAAAGGATGCCTCTCTCCTCCTACCTGCTCAGAACTCCTTCCCAAATGACTCAGCACAAAGACCTGCTTCACCCCGAGCTCCTTCTACACAAGGTCTTGTGTGGTTCTTCTGTTGTGCCCTTTATGCAAGAGATTGCTCAAAGGGAGGATCATTTTGCCAAGTAGGGTGCTCTCAGAGGAGAGTGCCAGTCTTTAGGTTCTTGGCCCTTCACAAGGATCTGGAATGAAAGGGGATTGCTGTAGTGGAAAGAATATCCGCTTTGGCCACTTACTAGCTGCGTGTCTTAGACAAGTTACGTAACCACTCTGGGTCTCATCTTCTCCATATGAAGTGTGTGTGTGTGTGAGAGAGAGAGAGAGAGAGATAAGGACTAATGATCCTACTTCATGGAGTTGTGAGGACTAGCAATAGTGAATGTAAGATACATGATGATGTTTGGATCCGAGGAAATGCAGTAAGTAGAGTTTCCTCCCCCTATATTCCCTGTTGGGAGATCTAAGAGTGGCCCGTTCAAGCAAAACATCTGAGGTCAGTAAGGAGGCATGGGGTTTCCACCCACTCTGAGTCAGGTGGCTGGCTCACATCACCATCATTTACATCCTTGTGCAAGTCCTACCCACACCTGGAGCAAGTCTTCCTCTTGGCTGAGGACCTAGAGCCTCCTGAGGGCTTGCAGCTTGCCATCTTTTCTGCTTTTTGAAGGGAAAGAATTTCTGCCAGCTGTGAGCTGTGTGGATGGTACATTAAGGCCTCATAGAGACCCCGCTGTCTTTCGTCTCAGAGATGGGGATGATATATTCAAAGCAAACACCGGCCACGTCCCCAGTTTCTAATAGTGATGGATAATCCACGTAGACCTCGGGTGTTACATTATGTACGTACATTACTTAGACAAGACATGAGACAGAGGTCACCCGGTGGGACTAACAATAAAAGGGTAGCTCAGAGAAGAGTTAAGAACCTGATCCTAAAATCTGATGTTGAAAATGTGTGTGTGTGTTGTCATTTCAGTGCCTCATGGCATGGGAGTCGATTATTCCACTACTACAGGAGAAACCAGAGGCCAAGTAAGTTCCTTCTTGGGACCGAGACTCTTCTACCTACACAGGGCATGGCACCCCATACCAGGACGTCCCTGTAGTGCCAGAGAGGTGGCACTGAGAAAACAGCCACAGAATCATCTCTCCTTTGTGTATTTCTCTCCCTTCCCGCCCCCCACCCACCTTTGTCTGACAGTGGTTCTCCGTTAGTATTTATTCCTTGGTGGAGTCTGTAAGGCTATATTCATCTCTCAGCGAAAGAAGCATACCTCCATGTTGTGAAGGAGCCCATTAAATCTGGAACACTAAGATCTGCAGCTGAGGGACGAGACAACCCAGCTGACGTTCTGACATCTCATTACAGTCTCCTGTTTGGGGACAGCATGGTTGCCTGCGGTGGAAGAGAGCCCGGTTCTTGCTTTTCCAGGACACGAGGAAGGCGGGCACAGAGGGCAGCTCTCGTTTTCCACAGACACACGGGGACTCTGGAATTGACCTGTGTGGGCATCGACTTGTCTCAGCCTAGAAGGGGGTGTTGGCACCTCCACGGAAAGTCCTTAATGTACAGTGGCCTATAGCTGTGAGTGTGGCCTGCTGCCTGCTTGTGACGAGTGGCACCTCTTTTGTGGCTTCTGGTTCACATAGGACCATTTATATCAGCGTCTGTATGCGTCCGTGCCCAAATGAGCAAGCCAGTGTCCTTGTCCTCGTGCGATACCTCGGGGAGCCGAGGGGGCAGTGCTCCCCAGACTTGTTTCTGACACTAGAATGCAGTAGATTGGAAACTGTTTTTTGTGTAAAATGGGGGGGGGTGCATTTTTCTCTGTGAAGTTCTTCAGTGTTTTTCTTTTGCTTGTTAAGTGTCGTCAGAGTAGAGCTGAGGCCCGTGGTGGGAAGTCCGTGTTGTCTGAGGTCAGAGTAGCTCCCAGTAACTGGGGTCAGTGGGCATACACTAGGCCCCATCTCCACGTCTGCTCTGTGCCGTCTGCCTTTACCTCACCCAGAACTCCTAATTTAGTGTCTCCTACCACGTCCACGGAGTGTTTGGGCGGCCTTTTGTTGAGAGGCTGGTGTGCTGTAGTGACACAGTGGAGGTTCTGGGAACTCCGTGTGCATGTTCCATATGAAGTGCTTTAACCCTCGATAGTCCCTGGTCGGAAAGAAAAGTCGGTACCTGGATGGGCCTCGAAGATGACAAGTGCTAACAGCGAGCCCTTTGCTTCTCGATAAGCTAAAACCTCTTCAACTTGCAGCCACGTTCCCCAGTGACCACTGGCTGCATCTCAAGTCTTCAAACCGACACGAAACTGACGAAGAGGATCTATCTTCCAACTCCTTTTCTTTCCTCCTGAAGTGAAGCTACCTATGCCACATTTGCGCTCTCCCGTCTGTGGCTCATCTCCCCGTAAAATGATCAACCTGAGCCTCAAAGAGGCAGTTAGTGTTCTTGTCGCGACGCAGCCGGGCCGAGGCGCTGGCGCACACGCGGGTTGTAACCCACAGGTACCCGGCCGCATGCAGCGTGTCGAGGTTCCTCCACCCCCTCGCGCCCGCGGCGTTGACCTTGGGTGGCCACTGCCGTGATGCCAGGGGTGCAGCAGTAGGCCAGCGCAGAACAGTTCGGCTCTGTTTCATTCATGTTTTGAGGAAGTCACGGTTTCAGTTAGAACTTTTGTATCCGTCGGTACTTGCCTGCACCGTCAGACCCCCTCACGCCGTTCTAAAATCCTGCGATGTGAATTTTTGTTTGGTACAATTAGAAGTGATTCATCGAAGCAGAAGGGTAAGGACAGGCCATCTAGCCCGAGTGGTGAGTCCGTGTTTCATGCTACCTCTAAGCCATCACGTTGGTGCGGGTATGGATGATGGACGTCTGGGTCCAAGCTGACAGCTTGCTGGTAGAACAGGGTGTATATTCAATAACGGGTTGACGGCCCTCTCTTGATATTTTGTGGAAGGCACTAGACTGACCCAGCAGCGAGCGCTCATCTGCAGGAACGTGCGAAGCCTTGCCTTGTGGAATGCGTGCTTTAAAAACGTTGTCCGGTGTCATGAGTGCTTGGAAAGAATCGTGGAAAGAGTTGATGGGAAGACCAGGATCTCATCTGCCGCTAGTTGCCAAAGCCCAGGAGCATTCCCATGGAAAGTTTAGTTGGAAAAGAAGGCAACCCTTCAAAACAGTCGTGGGGCTCCTCTCTGGGACATACGGGAAGGGAGTGGAGGGGGGACGCAGTCGTTCCTTACGTTATTGGAGGCACAAGACTAGCTCGGAGGGGACTCGGGCATCTTGCGGCTTGTCTTTCTCCATTTGTTTGCCATGTGATGTTTCTGTGCTTTAAGACACCGGGGAGAGCTGGGACACTGACGCCAGAGCTGGGAGAACCAGAATATGTTCCAGGCTCCCCTGGAGAAATGGTCTTGCCCGAGAAGGGACGCTTGCCCCTTCCTTCAGGCTGGCGGCAGATGAGGTGAGGAGGCCCAGGAAGAAGGGACGGTAGGCAGTGAAGGAGGCTCCCCAGGCCTCCCCGACCCCCACGGCTCGTCCAGCCTCTGCGGGTCAGGAGTCCCAGGCATTTGCCCTTTCATCTCTGTGAGCATGAAGGGGATTCCCTGTGAGAAGTGTGACCGGAGACTTCTGTGCCAAAGACTGCCTCGTAGAGGCTTCGTCACCCCGTCCTTCTTGGCTCCACAAAGTCGTGGTGCTGAGATCACTGCCTCCTCTCTCATAGTTGTGTCCCAGGAGGCTTTTGCTTGGGGACGCGCTTGACCTCAGGCAGACAGACTTGGACAGGTTTTGAGTCTTGGGCACATGGCAGCAGAATGCAGAGTGACGCCTATCAACTGCCTCTCGGGTGCGGGAAGTGAAGGGTTCATTCACCCAGGTTAAAAATCCAGGCTAAGGCAGAAGAGGAGAGAATTCCTAGAAACTGAGCAGATTTTAGAGATGCACTTGATGCTGAAGGGAGCACTTGTGCTTTGTGGCAGATATGGACACTGCGGTCTTCCTTATCATGTGGTGGCTCCACAAGGGGATTCTAGGCTACTCTGCCCAAAGCCAAAAAACCTCTGTTCTTCCTGAAGGAGGAGGGAACACGTTTCACAGCCAGGTTTGGGGTTGGGTTTTGTCCTTTAATAAGACTTCCTAATGATTCCCAGTGACCTCAGATAAGTGCAATTATGGAGATGATTGGCTCGTATTTCACTGTGCGGCTCGTTGAACTCACCAGTCACCTTCCTTTAGGTGAAACAACAAAAGCCAGTACGACTCCGGGGGTCGTGGTGAATGTAACGTTAAGTTTGTCTTCATGCCAAATTTCAGCCACACCTGGAGCGTGTTCTACATGTTGTCGAATTAAATGTTTTACCAGTCGCCATCCACACGAGGGATTTAAATGCACGCTTGCTGCTCATTTCTCGTGAGGCCACCTTTGTTTTGAAGTGACAGGAAGTCCTGCTTTAGAGGAGGGCATGGTGACCTGACTGCCTGTCTGCAAGTGGAGTGTGTCTCTTGGGCCCGTAGGTGTCAGCCTGGGACACACCCAGGGTCCGAGTGACTTGGCCCTGCCGTCAAGAGCATTGACATCGCGGGCCCCTGGCTTTGTTTTCATGCCATTCATTACACTGCAGAGTAGTCCTTCTCTACCCTCTGCCCTGAGACAGGCAGGAGAGAGACATCGCCACAGCCTCCCGGGCCCATGTGGGCCTCGTCTGTTTGGATGTCGGGATGGGGTGACATGGCCTCTCCTCGGGCTGCGCTGAAGGGTGCTCCCGCTCAGGAGAGGCTGCCTGTGGTCAGGGCAGGGCACAGCAAGCCTGCGGCCCACCTTCCCGGATGCCTACTGTCAAAGGCCCGTGGAAACTGAGTAATCTAATTGTCAGGCTGGAGTAACACTGCAGTCCATCCCCATTTACAAAACATTTTGGGAATTTGGCTTTGCCTTCTCACTTTCAAGATGGCAACAGATTGGACACGGCCTCTTATGTTTTCTCCATTCAGATGGCAGGTGGCATTTATCAGTAAATTCAAGTAAAATGTCATGATGTCCTGGGTCAGACTGACCTATCAAGCTGGGTGTGTTGGAGTTGTTCTCTGCTTCCTCATGGGTTTTTTTTTTTTTTTTTTTTTTATTTAGTGCATAAACCAGGAACCTGATTTTTCATCAGCCCACCCAATAGGTGGTTAGCTTTCTGCTTTAAGCATGTCTGGCCTCCCTACAGTCGCCTGGATGAGAGCGTGCACAGAGCTATCTGCGTTAGGAAAGGTGGAGGAAAGGCCTTTGTCACGGGGAGTTTGATCGTTGTTTCTTAATCGTATGTTTGAATTGCATTCCGGGTCTGGCTGTCTAACCCTTTCTATGTGGCAGAAAAATATTTCTTCAGGCAGTTTTTACTACTATAGATAGCCTGTAAATAAGTACTTTGGAAAAAAATAACAAACCAGTAGATATTTGTCTTATATAGAAACATTCTGTGTGTTTAGCACTTGAAAAATCAACAAATCCAGACTTTTAAAATTGCCACAGACTGTTGAAAGCCTAACTCTACTTTTTGAGAATTGTCAACTCCTACTAATATGCCTTATTCTTCAACTAGTGTGTTTTAGATTCTGGATAGAAAGAATTTTTTAGAAACGTAATCAGTTGTTCAGCTTAAATGCTAGAGGTCTAACATAGCCAGTCCTCAGCCCTCTTAAAGAAGTAAGAAAGTGAGGTTCATAATTAGGGCTGCCTTTTGGGAAGAGAAAGCTAAGTATTGCTATTGCCAAATGATATTTTTGATAATGTAAGGAAACACAGGGACCACTGAACCGTTTGTGTGTGTGTGTGTGTGTGTGTGTGTGTGTGTGTGTGTTAAAGTGTGAAAGATTAACTTAGTGCCTTTTGGCACACTCTTGATTGTAGAGGATATATGGTATCAGCATTGACAAATCACGTAGATACAGAGAACTCTAGATTATGACAATATTAATGGTGTACCCCCATTCTGCGGAACAGTTTTTTAAAAGATAACTGGGGGGGGGGTGCTCAGAGCAGCGTGTGTCAGATAGAAATTCTCCACAGGTTGAAATGCCAAAAACCTAAAACCCATTGATTCTTTAGTCCATTTTAATAGAGCTTTTACTATTAAAACCAGTGACGGAGTATTGCAACACGCATGTCCCTGGCAATGCCACCCCCTCACCAGGTGATTCTGGGCTTCCTGCATGCCAGGTCAGAGCAGGTCACACCTGTCCCCACCCCTGAGTAACAGGTTGTTCACAGTCTCAGACCAACCCTTCAGTCTCGATGGTACCGGAAGGAGAAAAGGGGGGTGGCTTTTTTCCGCAGTGTGGGAACGGGGAGGGGAAAGCAGATTGCCAACAAGATGAGAATCTGTATGACAAAAAGACACCTGTGTCAGCTGGGCCTTCGTCAAACAACAAACCAGCAGCTGTTAGCAGTCAGCACCACCACCTGGACACCCCTGAGGTCTGGTCCTGTCCCGTAGGCACCCCCAACCATTGTACTTCCGTGTGCCTGATTCCTCGATGTCCGCGCATTGGGAATGCGTTGAGAGATGATGTACATCTGATATATTTCCATAAAATAAACTGCCAGCAACCTTTCTAACTTGTATTTTAACTGTTGAAAAAGAGATTCAAAACTTTTGCTTAGGTCATGTCCAAAGTGTGGACTGTATTTCTTATTTTTAGAGGTCATTCTTCACATTTAAAATTTTAGAAGAACCCCTCCCCCCGCCCAAGGTATTGATGAAGTCCTCCCTCCGTGTAAATGTGTTCTCTTCTCTCCATGCTGCCAATAAGCCAAATCAGAAGCTGTGAAAAAAAAAAAAAATGTGCTCAAGAATGTGTGTGGACGAGAAAGTGATTTATTCCCAGGTCAAAGTCTCTGTTTCATGAAGCTACCAAACTTTAAAAAGAATGTCACCTTTTTCTTTCTTTCTTTGTTATGGAACCCAGAGATTGTAAAAAGAAAAAAAAAAAGTTTTGTTGCATTTTTTGATGCTGGCACGAGGTTTTTGTCCACTTTTTTTCATATATCTGTGTATAAAAAAACTCTGTCCATTGTTTACTATGAAATTAGTATTACATTTTGAGGTAAACAAAAGAATTTGTATTGCTTGTTAACTATTAGCTTGTAAATTTAAAAGGTTTCTTTACCTCAATTAACTTAAAGTAATGGACCAATAAACCTACGAATGATGCTTTCTTTACCTTGAATTGTGTTGTCATTTATAACACTTTACACGACCGGAAAACACGTGTGCCTTGTATCTTGTTGTCTTGTTTTCTCTAAAGAGGTATGAGTTTGCCTGCAAGAATCAGGATATACAGAGCAACAGGAAAAAGATATACTTAACCTATTTTTACTCTACTTCTCCGTAGATTTATCCTCAGTTTACCTTCTACGCCCCACAGGTTGGCACCGATTTGGGGAAATGAAGAAACTACCTGGTGTCTGTTCACAACCACTGTGATTGGCGGGCAGCCTGGCAGCCAGCCCAGGTACTTTTGTGAGGATTTTTTCCTACTCCATCCCATAGCAAAGCACAACATCTTCTCAGTCAGGACCAGTCATTTCCTCATTTTTTTTTTTTTTTTAACTGCCCTGATGCTTTTAAAAAATCTGTTAGGCAAGAAGAAATGCCTGTGGTTCGTTAGGGTGTCAAGAGTGTGTTTCGAAGGGAGACCGGAATGCTCAGTTAATGACCCCAAAGTACTGGAAATGCACTTGAACTTACTGACAGTAGACATCACTAATCCAAGACTACAGTCATACACAATGAGGCAGCAAGGCGGGATAAGAGAGCTTTGGGATCAGATCTCAGCTTTTTCCACTCGTTACTTCTGTGGTTTTAGGCAAGTCCCATTTCTTTGAACTTCAGTATATTGATCTTTGCAATGAAGACGTGCTTTCCCTTGGTGGGTTGCTGATGGGTTTGGCAATAATGTATATATATAAAGCATCAATGTGTCTGCCAACACTTAGATGACTGGGCTGCTCTTACGGGAAGACTCTTCTATTACTTGTTTAGATATGGCCAACTTAAATATCAAGCATTCCCATAACAATCCTTCCCGTTTGCTTTGTCAAATGAAAATTAAGGGGGGGTGGTATATATTTCTCGTAACTGCTTTAAGAAGGTGATGGAGATAGTAGGCTGGTGGACTGTGGTCAGACTGAAGCCCTGGGGAACAGATGGGAATAGATCATAAAAGTTGTGGCAATGGGCGATAGGAAGGGTGATGAATTTAAGAGATTTCTGTGGTGAGGGGAGGGGATCAGAGATGAGATGGAGTTTTCAAGCCTGGGAGCAGGGAGATGACGTCATTAACTCACACGTGGAAACAATCAGGAGAAAAATGTAAAGGTTGGAGTAGCTTAGATGGTGAGGTGGGAGAATAATTTGGTTTGGAATTATGTTTGAGGAAATCCAGGTGGAGGTGTCGACCAGATTGTTGGAAAAAGTGTTCTGGAATCCCTGAGAGTGGACTAGATTACTTGGGGAACATACCAAGGGCAGAGCTTTATGGGCCTCAAGAATTAAGGATGGGGGCGCCTGGGGGAAGGCTCAGTTGGTTAAGTGTCTGGCTATTGGTTTCGGCTCAGGTCATGATTTCCTGGTTTGTGGGTTTGAGCCTCAAGTCGGGCTTCACGCTGACAACACTGAGCCTGCTTGGGATTCTCTCTCCCTCTCTCTCTCTTTGCCCCCCTCCCCAAAATAAATAAACTTAACAACAAAAACAACAAAAATTAAGGATGCAGGAAGAGGAGGAGAGGGACTCAGGGAACATTCTTAAGAAGAGAAAGGCCCATAGATAACATTGGTTCTTAAGCTTGAGGGCTTGTGAAAACACCAATTGTTGGTCCCCACCTCCAGAGTTTGATTGGGGTGGAGCCAAATAATTTGCATCTCTAACAGGTTCCCTGGGGATACTGAAGCTGCTGGTTCAGAAACCACACTTTGAGAAGATCAAAGGGGTTAGAACCTCTGTTAGAAGAATTGGTGACCTGGGGCAAGTGGAGAAGGGTCAAAACTGCCACCTTAGTGACAAATTGAAAAGGAGCCAGTGCTGGGGCTTTGAGAGCCCAGCTCAGGTCAAAACCCACAAGCGTATGGTGGGTGAGTGTGAGCAAATAAGGACATGTTTCTGGATGCTCCAAGCCAGCTTTTCAGGAGCAGGAATGGAGCTGCCAATGATGAGATTCATCCGGGTTGGGGAGCCGATCAGGGGCTGGGACAGGAGGCAAGGAGCCAAGAGGAAGGAGCATAATCGGTGAGAATTTAGCAAGGTAAGCTTGGCCTTGAACTCCACTTCCCATCCCACCTCCGCCCATGTCGTCTGTCTCAGGGAGAGGCTCTGCCTTCTTCCTAGTTGCCTGAACCTCAAATCTGAGCATTCTTGCCTCCATCTGCCCCACCCTCTGCAGATCACCTGTCACCAACTCCTGCTGACCACCAGCTCCCAAGGATTTCTCTAAGTCCCTCTACTGTTCTGCACCTTCACATCTTATCCAAAGTCAGTCCGCCATTGTCCGTCACCTGGGTTACTACCAGACGCTCTGCTCTTGTGTCCTTTCTGCAAGTCTTCTCTCTCCTTCTGCCCCTTCCTGGCCCAGTTCATTCTCAGGGATGCCAGGACGCATTCCATACTCCTGCGTGAAATCTTCCACCAGCTATCCCTGTTACTTTAAAGAGAAACTTTCAGGGCGCCTGGGGTGGCTCAGTCAGCTAATCATCTTGACTTTGGCTCAGGTCATGATCCCATGGTTCATGAGTTTGAACCCCACATCGGGCTCTGTGCTGACAGCTTAGCCTGGAGCCAGCTTTGGATTCTCTGTCACCCTCTCTCTCTGCCCCTCCCCCTGTTGTCTCTCTCTTTCTCTCTCAAAAATAGATAAACATTAAACAAATTAAAGAGAAACTTTTTTTTTTCAACGTTTATTTATTTTTGGGACAGAGAGAGAGCATGAACGGGGGAGGGGCAGAGAGAGAGGGAGACACAGAATCGGAAACAGGCTGAGCCATCAGCCCAGAGCCTGACGTGGGGCTCGAACTCACGGACCGCGAGATCGTGACCTGGCTGAAGTCGGACGCTTAACCGACTGCGCCACCCAGGCGCCCCAAAGAGAAACTCTTTTTAAGGCTCTATATGTGTATTGTTGTTTCTCCCTACCACTCTAATCTCCTGGTCTTGATTCTGTCCTTTTGGTACCTGTCCCTCCCCCCCTCTTTGCTCCCTTATATTGAATTCCTATATCAAAAGACATTTTCACCTTCGGGCCTTCCAGCTTGTTATTTCTTCTGCCTGGACTGTCCCTTAACTTCTGGCCTTGGTGACTCCTTACCCTTCCAGGGTTACCGTAGTCCACTTCTTCTGAGAAGCCTCTCCTGCTCTCCTAAACCTGGTTAGATGCTCCCTTATGCTACCATTTATTATAGGATATGTGGTTGCCAGCTGTTCTGTCTGTTCCACCTGCTGGACAGAACATTCTGTCAGGGCGTGAGCAGTCACGTGCTTGCCGTATCTCAGCACCTAGAAGACATGCCAGAAAGGCTTGTTTATTCCCTGCAAGAGATCAGCGGTGTAAACTCTGAGCCCAAACGCTTGGAGCTTGAAATGCATTCCCTAGCTTTAAGTTTTACCCCAGTATAAGAATGCCATGCCTGTAGTTATAGAGGGAGGCTGGCCGGGGAAGAACGATTCACACGCATACAGTAAATGTTGATTTTATTTGGAGGTGAGCCTGTTTTTCTATGTGTAAGTAAAATAGTCTGTAAAAATAGGTACCTCAAAATAAGACGGCTCTTGGCCTATCTCCTCTGCCCTCTCTCTCCACACCGCCCACTTTGGGAAGAAGTAGTGTTGACTGAAAATATGCCATGTAATAGTCACTAAAGAAAGTCGTTTGATATTTGCTTCTTAAAAACAACAGTAATGACGGCAGTAAAACTACCCTGAAGCCAAGAGCCTCAGCCCCAAATCTCTCCTGAGTGTTCACAGCTAACAAGGCCTCAGGGAAGAAAGCTAAGTTTTTTTCAAGGTTTTATTTTAATTAAAAAATATATATATATTGGCTGATGTTCACTGTTGGGAGTTCTTACAAAGCATCCCCTCTGCGCTCCCTCTAGGCTGTTGAAAATGCATGCTTTGGCTTGAGTTTTCCTGGGGGATCCCCAGCACGGCACCCAGGTGACTAGTTAGTGGTACCTTAGAGCCAACTCCTGGAAGAAAAGGGGCTGCTGTCTGCAGCCCTTTATGCGTCTCGTGTGACTGTGCACGGCCCCTGCACGGCCCCCTGCATCTAACCCTTGGAAGTTCACCCTCTACTGTCCCCAGAACCTAACCTCTGACAGGGACATCTGAAAGCTGAGAAAGTTCTATCACCAAGAAAGTGCTTTTCCCCACCAGCCAGGGACCCCTGAGCCAGAGCAGCTCATGCCCAAGCCAACTCCGGCTGGAACCTGGGGTTTTGGAGCAGTGGCTTGCTTTGGTCACCAGCACCCAGTCCCTTCTTTTGACTTCGAAAGAAGCCATTGCTGGTATTTTCAGCTCCCGTCGGTCAGCACCTTCATTTCTCTGCGATGTCTCCATATTGCAGTCATGAGGCTTGTTTGTAGGCCACGATGCTGTAAGAATTACAAGACAAACAGTTGGAATGGGGCAAAGGGTGTGCCTTTTCCTTCCCACCAATGGCCGCCTTTTTTATCACCTATAGACTGAGAGGCTCTGACCATTGTCCCCAGAATGTTGTTCTGAGTGGAGAGATGGCCCATTCCAGCCCTATAATATCTCAAGCCCTTTGCATCTACATTTTCCTTTTCCTGAAATCTCTCTCCATCTCACTACTGCCTGATGAACTCCCACGTGAATTTCAAGATCAAAATTGGGCTAATCCAAGCAGAATTCGCTGCCTCATCTTCTGTCCTTCCATAGCCCCTTTATCTGTTCCATAAATTCTCATTACATTGTTTTCAAATATTTGTAAAAAAAAAAAAAAAAAAAAAGGGAGGCCTGGGAATTAGGAGCTCTGACTTGAAGTCTCGGATCTGTGTGACCTCTGGCATGTCCTTCCACCTCTGGGATCCTCGGTTTTCTCATGAGCAACCTTTCTAGGAACCTCAATTTCTAGGCTACAGCAACCTCTTCCTGGCTGATGGTCAACACCTGGAAGCCGCTGGATGGGGTGCCAACTTAAGTCCAAACCTTCTAAGGGAAAGCTTTGTGGGAACTTCCAAAATCTCTGATGTCCCACCTTCTATGAGTCCCAGAGCTCTACAGGGAGGAACACGCACTGTACTTGAGACAAAACTCATTGTATTAAAGAGCTGGCAGGAAAGTCCAGATGTGGGCCGACACCAGGTCGCAGCCCTGCCTCTGCGGCTGACCCCCACTGTAGACCCCAGTAGCAAAGCCAGGTGGCGATGGCCAGCCACTGCCTTCATGGTCAGCCCACAGGCAGCTCTGGGATACGGATGGCCAGCAATGCCGGCTAGTAGGTGCCACACCCTTCCAACAGATCGTTCATTAAACAAATACTTTTTGAGTACTTCTTACAGGCCAGCCTCTCTGCTGGACACAGATGATATGTGCTGAGCCAAACGGCCATGGTTCCTCCCCTCAGGGAGCCTACAGTCTGGTAGGCAAGCGTATGAAAAGATAACCCCTAACCGTCAACTATCAGGCTATGAAGGAAAATGGAGGAAGCTTTGGGAGCATATGACAAAAGGACCTAATTTAGATTAAGAAAGGGATTTGTCTCAAAAGCTTTTTGAGAAAATGCTGCTTAAGACCACATCTAGTTGGGTTAAGAAGGAGGCATGGGCGCAGAAGGGGGAAGAGCATGAGGGTTGCTCCTGGGGCTGACACCTGGGGTCGCGGAGGGTGGTTAGTGACAGAAACAGAAATTACGGAGGTTGGCAAAGCCAGGTTACAGAGGACCTTGTGGTCCATGGGAAGACATTGGGTTTGTATCCTAACAGCGGTGAAAGCCAAGAGCAGAGCTCTGAGCAGGCGATGATGTGATCTGTTTAAACACTTGAAGGAAATTGCTCTGGGCACCTGGTGGAGAGAGGATGGGAGGGAACAAGAGTGGACATGGGAGGAATGGTCCAGAGGCTAATCCGGTCGTTCAAGTGCTCTGGCCTAGGGGTGGTAGCAGTAGTGATTTAAAAAAAAAAAAAAAAAAAAAAAAGGATGAATTTGAGGACCGTTTTGAAGGTAGAGTCAGTGAGGCATGATGGATTGGAGGTGTGGGAGGTGAAGTTGAGGGCAGACTTCGGTGACGGTTCCTCCCCCGGGTGAGTGGCGGTGCCATTTAGCGAGGCGGCAAAGGCTGGAGGGGGAGCAGGCGCAGGAAGGCGTCAAGAACCCAATTTTGGAAACTCAGGTGGTAATTTGAAGTCTTGAAAGTGCTTTAGATTGCTTCGAGAGAGCATATGAAGCGAGAACCCAGAGCAGAGCCCCAAAGAATCTTCCATTTGGAGGTGTGTAGAGAAGAAGTGATGAGGTGCTGAGAAAGCCCAGTGATGGCCAAGAGTGAGCACGGGTGCTGGGGCCGCGGAGAAATCACGTGGGGTGAGATGAGGGCTGAGCGAGTCCACTGGATCCAGCTTTGAAGAGTGGTCGGCGGCCCTAGTGAGAAGAGCGCTGCTGGTCGAGGGGGGACCTCGGACGTCTGGGCTGAGAAGTGAGTGGGCGGTGAGGACGCAGGCAGCAGGTGCACACGAGCCTTTGCAGAAGCTGACCGTGAGGAGGAGGTTGGGGAGAGAGAGGGTGGCCGCTCGCGTGTCCGTTCCGGTAAGAATTCAGGAGAGCGCAGCTAGCCCGCGGAGGGAGCTCTCTAAGGAGACGGCACAGGTGGCACCCTGGCACCTGGTGACTCTACTAAGAAGCAGTGCGGTGTAGAGGATCAGAGACTGCCTGCGTTCAAATCCTGTCTCTGCCACTTACTACGGGCTCTGAACCTTTGGCAGGTTACGTGATACCTCAGCGCCTCTGTATCCTTATTTGCAGAACAGTAATAGTAATTACGTCAGAGGGCTTTGGGGGAAGATTAAATTTATTAAAACATTTTAAGTAGTAGCTGGCACATGATAAGAGCTAGTTACAGGGTTGCTATTATTATTACTAAGAAACAGGTGGGGAGGGAGGAGAGGGATAGAGTGGCAAGCGGGTTGAGGATGGGCAGAGCCAGAAAGTTCTTTCTTCAGCATCTCCCAACTGCAAGAAGAGCAAGAGGGTGGGGCGCCTGGGTGGCTCAGTAGGTTGCTCATCTGACTTCGGACAGGTCATGATCTTGCCGTCCGTGGGTTTGAGCTCCGCGTCGGAGCTGACAGCTCAGAGCCTGGAGCCTGCTTTGGATTCTGTGGCTCCCTCGCTCTCTGCCCCTCCCCCACTTGTGCTTTGTCTCTCAAAAAATAAATAAACATTAAAAAAAAAAGAGGAGCAAGCAGGAGAGGGCAGGTTCTCACAGTCACGTGAAATGGGCTCACTCTGGTACCAGGCAGGCCTGGGTCACGGCCCCTTCTGGCAAGCAGGCTGTTGGCAGCTCTGACCCAGGGACCCCTCCTCCCCGCCTTCTGCCTCCACTGTGTCCTCTGCCTCCCTGCTCTGACATGCCTCCCTGGGCTTTTATGTCATTGGAACGTAGCTTTTCTTTCTGTGGTTAGAAAGCTCTACTGGTTTTCCCTGTCGCTGTCACTTGATGATTGATGGCTCAGCCTTGGCCTCTTCTAGCTGTAAGAGTTTTTCAGGATCTCGTTTATTTAGTGACTTCACGGAAGGGAAAGGTAATGGAAACACTCCCTTTATACCAGAGTCCTCAATCTTGGTTGTGTATTCGAATAACCCGGAGAGCTTTTAAAAAGGCCTGGCCCCAGGCTGCTCTCCCGATCAACCGAGTCAGAATCTCTGGGGGTGGGATCCAGACATCAGTGATTTTTTTCAGCCTTTCTAGGTGATTCCAGCATACAGCGAATGAGGTTTTATTTGCACATGTGTCTCTTTACTGCTGAATGGCCACAAGACAGGGAAATAATTAGCAATTACTTAACGTGCCTCATTCACACAAGCACTCAAGTACTTACTCGACTGATACAAGATTCTGTCCCTGCATCTGTGATATAAGACTCTGTGCACGGCAAGTATGGCCAAGTCCAAGTGCGTGTTACACAGCGCGCTGGGGTGAGACGTTCAAGGGCGGCCCACCTCCTTCGTGTGCCCTGAAGTCTCTTAACAAAGGCACAGGATCCCACTTAGTACGCACGCGAAGCAACGAAACTGTGGGAAGGAAAATGACTGGTGCGATTTTCTCATGGCTTTCATTCGTTCGTTTATATCTCTAGCTGTGCCACCCATTAGTCAGACTGGTTTTCTCTTGTTTTCCTTTGTTTGTTTGTTTGTTTAGGTTAATGAGAATATTTCGCCCGTGTGCCAAATAGGGCTGGGTAAACTTCCAAGTGGCACAGCTACTGATCCATTACTCACTTGGACAAAAAACTGGGGCTCCTGACAGATTTGCATTGCGTGCTAAGTCTTGGTAGCTAAGCCCAACCCATTCAGCCAAGACTCGCATGAAAATAGGGGCACAGGAAAAGGCCTAAGGGCTGGGCAGTCTGAGGACAGGTCTGGCTCAGTCCCACACCTTGAAAAAATGAGAACTGGGCCAAGAAGGCCCTCATAATCATGCCGCTGCTTACACAGATTCTCAGCTGCTTGCCTGCCTTCCTTCCTCCCTTCCTTCCCTCCATCCCCCTCCCTCCCTCCTTCCCTTCCTTCACTTCAAATCTTTCTTTTCTCAACTACGAAATAGAGCAAAGAGCCTTCATTATTGATGGCTTCTGTCTAAGGAGGCTCAACCTTCTATGTAGGCAGGGACCCACATTATGATGTGATGTGAGAATTCCAACAAGGGTCTTCCCCCCATCCACTTCCCACTTCTTTCAACCTGCCTTCAGTTATTTTCTATTCTGCTGCCTGTAATGCCACCATTACTGATGTGTAGACTTCTCTGTGCTACCAGGCAGACCCTTTAAAAATGCAAATCTATGGGACGCCTGGGTAGGTCAGTAGGTTAAGCTTAAGCGTCCGACTTCAGCTCAGGTCATGACCTCATAGTCTGAGTTCGAGCCCCTCGTCGGGCTCTGTGCTGACAGCTCGGAGCCTGGAGCCTGCTTCCGATTCTGTGTCTCCCTCTCTCTCTGCCACTTCCCTGCTTGCTCTCTGTCTCTCTCGCTCTCAAAAATAATAGACATTAAAAAAATTTAAAAAATTAAATAAAACAAAATGCAAATCTTTATCAAATCCCTCACATGTTATGGTGGGTAGGTTTATTGTATTCCTTTCTCCTCTGGTGGGAGTGATACAAGCCTGAGAGGACCTCACTAAATGAGAAGGGGTAAACAGGCCTAAACAGATTGAAGCTGTGCTGTCTAATGTAGCGGTCACTAGCTATGCCAGCCGCTTAACACCTGAAATGTGTTCAACCTGGGTCCAAACTGAGATGTGCCATCAGCATAAAACACGTACCAGATTTCAGAGACTTAGTTAAAAAAAAAACAAAAAACAAAAAACAAAAAAAAAACTCATTGATTAATTTTGTAAATTGATGACATGTTGGAGCGGTATTTTGGATATGCTGGGTCAAGTCCAATGTGTTACAAAAATTAATTTCACCCGTCTTCCCATTTTTAAACGTTATGAGACAGTTTAAAATCACATACATGGCTTGCTCTTAGGACTCACGCTGCACAGGGCTGGTCAAAGATCATCTTGGTGATGTCCTAGGCTAGTGCTCTTACTGTGGAACCAGACTGCCTCTTTTTTTTTTTTTTTGTTTTTTGTTTTACGTTTATTTATTTTTGAGACAGAGAGAGACACACAGCATGAACGGGGGAGGGGCAGAGAGAGAGGGAGACACAGAATCGGAAGCAGGCTCCAGGCTCTGAGCCATCAGCCCAGAGCCTGACGCGGGGCTCGAACTCCCGGACCGCGAGATCGTGACCTGGCTGAAGTCGGACGCTTAACCGACTGAGCCACCCAGGCACCCCGCAGACTGCCTCTCTTGGGCTTCTCCAGCCTTCCTCCTGCTTGTTATCTCCCTGACCTGAGTGTTCTTATTTTACAAATGAGACGACTCCCGCACAGAGATTAAAGGAATTGCTCAAGTCCTACCAGGAGCTCCCACAGTCCAGGGGCATGTGAGATTCCGGGGCACTGCCAGGTGCCCAGCTCTTGGAGGGCGTGGAGAGAATACTAGGAAGTGAGGCAGGATGATTCTCCTCTAAAAGGACCTCAGAAAAGACGTTGGAGTGGTTCAAGAGGATATCTAATCCCAGCCTCTAATCAAAAGGAAGTATAAAACTGTCAGGAAGTAACCAGCTGATTGTGGCCCTCTATTCATTATTTACGAGTTCGGGGTTTTCCCAGATTGGCAGATTATTAGCTTGGGAGAACAGGAGGACTTCTTATTTATGGGAGAGCCCCCTCAGAACCCACTGCATAAATGCTGCAAATAAATAATTCTTTATGATAATAGACTGGAGAGGGTCCAAGAGGCCCTGACCTAAGCCCAAAAGCCCCAGCCCAAACCAGACTCTCCTTTCTTACCCAATCGGGATGATGGCCAGGAAGGAGAGAAAGGAGGAGAGAGCAAAACAGGTGCCCACGAACTTCTCCATGGTGAGCTGATAGATCTTGTTGTACACCGTGGACGTCACCACCCCAGTCAGAGCCAGGGACAGCTGCAGGATGACGAACACCTTTCCTGTGGAAGGGACAGAGGTTACCAAGAAGATATGTTGCTGTCCCTTCCATTTTAGCTGCTAGCCGAGTCTCTAGGGAGCTCTCAGGAGACTCCGCATCCTTCCCAGGGCCGCCTCTCAGTCTTGGCTCGTTCCAGCGGGACTCCTGGCTCCGTCGGCTGCATCTTCCTGCAGCCTGCGGGTAGCAGTGTCCTCCTTTGACGGTGGCTTTTCAGTGACCGACTTTCTGAGTCTCTCCCACCCTCCTGTTTTCACCCCCTCTGCTCTAATGGACACCGGAGTGTTCCTAGAGTATTCAAGGCTGCTTCTGGCACCGTCTCATGGGCCTTTTGCAAGTCCGGACCCTATGCCTCAAGCCAAGCAGCTCTGAAACCGGCCGGGCAGAGAACTTCTGAGAGATTCCTTTCACTCACCATAAGAGGAGTCCTTTATGAGTTTGGACATTGCCGATCGGATGGTTGTGACGGGGATGAGAGCGAACAGCATGACAGCTCGAGCTGGAAAGAAATCACAAGAGAACACTCCTCGTCGTGCCCAGGCTTGGCCAAGGACTCAATCAGAAAAAGCAAAAGCCTCACCAGGAACCTCCCCCTCTCCCCACAATCCCCACGGGCTTGCCCCGCAGGGAGTGGTTTCTCTGCCTGCAGGCTGACACCCTCTCCGGGGCGGGCTGAGTCCCTGAGCTCTGACGGTGCCATAGATGCCGCAGACCCATCTGCGAGGTGGCAGGGCACAGCTGGCACGGTGACGGGTAGTGAAGGGTGTCTTCGTCGGCAGAGTTACGTGGCATCTAGGGAAGTAGAGCTGATGTCACGGGAGTGACTTTAGGCTCCTCTCCTTGTCCCTGGGACAGAGGTGTCTTCTGTCGCCATTCATGGAGCCCTCTGGTAGACAGTGCCAGGAACTTTGGCAAACTGCATCCAGGAGTGTATAGCACACATACAGCCGCCACCACCTTTCCTTCTCACATGCCTTATTCCTAATCCCAATGTGCTGTGTGTTTAAGTGTGGGGGGGGGGGGGGGGGGGGGACAAAGGTAGAGGGGGGGGGAGGGGAAGGGGAGAGGGGTACTCTGGCTTTTGCACGTGGCCCGTTTATCCGGGAGTCGGCCAAACCTAAGTTGCCGTTTTGTTAGGTGTCTTCTGAGATGTGTGACCTCAGCCAAGGGAGAGCCTCTGATAACCGTGTAGAGTTGTTTTTTTCTAATGTGTTAGCCACTGGCCACGTGTGACTATATGAGTTAATTAAAATCAAATCAAGTCAAATTGAAAACTCTGGTCCTCAGTTGTGCCAGCCCCATTTCAAGTGCTCAATAGCCACACATGGCGTGCGGCTGCTTTTATCAGACAGACCAGATTTAGGACATTTCTATCAGTGTAGAAAGTTCTATTCCAACATTGGTCTAAAGAGCTCTCTGCTTGTGGTTGTCCGACCTGTGTCCTCAGGTGGAAACTTCATTCTGCTTCCTTGAAAGAATTTATTACATTGGTTGTGGAAGGCATTTGTGCCTTTTTTTTTTATCCATTTTTGAATAGCCCATGCTTGGCCCCAAATGACTTTAATTAAGGGACCTTTTCAGCCTGATTACCTTAATGTTTTATCCCTTTAAAATTGGAGAGAAGAGGGGCGCCTGGGTGGCGCAGTCGGTTAAGCGTCCGACTTCAGCCAGGTCACGATCTCGCGGTCCGGGAGTTCGAGCCCCGCGTCGGGCTCTGGGCTGATGGCTCAGAGCCTGGAGCCTGTTTCCGATTCTGTGTCTCCCTCTCTCTCTCTGCCCCTCCCCCGTTCATGCTCTGTCTCTCTCTGTCCCAAAAATAAATAAAAAAAACATTGAAAAAAAAATTAAAAAAAAAAAACTGCTAAAATTGGAGAGAGGAAATCCAACCCCGTCTCCGAAGGCCAACCTGAAACCTTCCCTCCTGACCACGGGCCCCACCAACCAACCTCCGCTGACCTCCTAGAGCCACAGGCATCACTCTGAGGCCACTTCGGCGGGTAACACAGATGGCCCAGTAGACAGTACAACTCAGATGAACTCAACTGCACATGATCCTGTCTCCCTCGTAACTTCCTAGGCAGGGGGTATGGTCTCTGCTGCTGAGCCAGGGACACCCGGACCACAGCATCCCTGGTGTCGGCCCCACGACTCAAGGGGCCGGCCGTGCCCTCGTCCTGCCTCCCCGAGAATGCCAGACTCACCGATGTAGAACATGTATGTCTCTTTCACGAAAGCCAAGAGGAGGGCTCCCGACCCAAAGGAGACCATCCCAATCACGATCATAGTGGTGTCCCGGAAGCAGCGGGAGAAGAGCAGGACGCCCAGGAAGCTGGTGATGAAGATGGTGTACCCGGCTGCCATACCATAGCCCACCTGCACTTGATTCCACCTGAGAGGCTCCCTGAGCACAAAAAGGGGCATCACGTCCACGGTGCCCACCACTGCCAGGTCATATATGACGGCACCCACAAAGAGCAGGGCGATGACAGTCTTTTTGGGCACTGCTTTCCCGGGAGATGGAGGGTACCCCTCCACACCCTGCTTGTCTGACTGATCGGGATCCAGGGTACGATACGTGCCAATTGTGCCTGACACCGTATCCACAGCGGGGAGTGCCGTCCTGGGACTGGCCGTCGACTCGGGGACCTTCAGTATCAAGAGGCTGTACACAAGTGCAAAAGTGGCACAGCTCACGCTGCAGGCCGTCAGCACCAGGCCCTGCCCCGAGTGGTGCCCAGTCATCTGCTTGAAGAGGTGCCCCGAGGCCATGCTCCCGCAGAATCCCGCCAGGCCCAGGATCAGGTCGAGGAGGATGAGGCGCAGGGAGCGGCGGTCCTCGGAGGAGCCGAGGGATCCCAGGGCCATGACGCCCGACCAGAAGGCGGAGAAGCCGCCGCACAGCCCGTTCAGCGCCGCCGCCCCGTACAGCACCTCCACGGGCCAGTCCAGCAGCACCTTGAGCAGCAGCCCCAGGCGGGAGAGCAGGAAGCCCAGCAGGGACACGCAGATGGAGATCTTGCGGTGGTAGCGGTCGCTGAGCCAGCCCAGCCCGTAGGCGGACAGCAGGGGCGTCAGGCCCGCCACCAGGTTGTAGACGATGTAGAAGTTGGAGATGGCCCTCTGCTGTTCGTCCTCCAGAGCGTCCCGGGGCGACGGGCTGGCGCTGTGGTTGGAGGAGGCCCCGGCTCCGAAGGACGCCTTCACCACGAGGAGCAGCCCCGCCTCGTAGAGGGAGGCGGCCACCTGCGTGGACGCCACCACGGGCTCGATCAAGGTCCTCACCCGGAGGCGAGGCAGGGGGCCGCTCCACGGGCAGGTGGCCTCGGGGCCCATGAGGGCTCTCGGAGACGGGCCGGAAGGGCTGGCCGGACTCGGTGCGAGCGCGACTGTGCGCCGTGCTCCCGGGTGCGCGCGGGACGGGGCCGAGCTGGGGCGCGTGTGACAGCGGCCGACCCTGTGCCGGTGACCCCCGGGCACGGTCACTCCTCCCGGCCTTTTAAGGCCGCGCCCCGCCCCCGCCCCCGCCGGCCGAGCTTGGCTAGCGGCCGCCCAGGAAGCCGGGCGCCGGGGAGCGCACCGCCCGTTTCGGCCCCCCGCGTCGCCGCCCTCCGGTCGCCGCGTCACGCTGCTCCGGCGAGCGCGGCCGCCTGACGAGGGCCGATTGCCCCACAGCCAGGCGTGCCCCGACCTTCCCCTAGCTTGTCCCGGCGGCCGGGGGGGTGGGGCCCCCCCCCCCCCCCCCCGGCAGGGGAGCAAGATTCCACTGTTCCTGGAGGGCAGGTCTGGGCGCGCGGTGGGGAGGGCCTAGGATTCTGCCTGGGTTCGGGGCTTCGGTGTGAGGTTTTATTTTATTGGGTTTAAAAGCAACAGGGGACCCGTGTTGCTTGCTGTAGGGATCTGGGCAGCAAGACTTTGAGAGAAGCACCACTATCTCTTTGAGATGTTGATTGCAGCTCTTTTGGATGAAAACTCAGCAGTGGGATCCCAGGATCATAGGGTCCGTCTAGGTTTAATTTTTTGAGGAACTCCCATGCTATTTTCCATAGAAGCTGCACCATTTTGGATTCCCACCAACAGTGCACAAGGCTTCCAATTTCTCACACCCTCACTAATACTTGTTGTCTTGTTATCTTCTTTCTTTTTTTAATGATAGGATAACCATCCCGACAGGTGTGAGTGATTTCTCGTTGTGGTTTTGATTTGCATTTCTCTGATGATGAGTGATGTTGAGTATGTTTTCAGGCTGGTTGGCCACCTGTGTGTCTTCTTTGGAGAACTATCTATTCAGGTCATTAACTCATTTTCAATGGGCTAATAACCCAACTAATAATTGGGCTATTAGTTTGTTTTTGTTTTTGTTCTTACAATTAAATTGTAGGTGTTCTCTATATATTCTGGAGATTAGCCTCTTATCAGTTGGAAAGTGTGCAATATTTTCTCCCATTTTGTGGGTTGTGTTTCACTCTGATGTTTCCTTTGCTGTGTAGATGCTTTTTAGTTTGATGGAGTCCCACTTGTTTATTTTCAGGATCTCGAAGAGATGTCCATACTCCTGTGTTCACTGCAGTATTGTTCACAATAGCCAAGATGTGGAAATAACCTGAATGTCCACCAATGGATGAATGGATAAACAAAATGTGATATGTGTGCATACAATGGAATACTATTCAGCCTTTAAAAAGAAGGAAATTGTGCAATTGGTGACATTTATGAAACTTGAGGACATTATGCTAAGTGAAATAAGCAAGTCATAGAAAAATACTGCGTGATGTCACTTACATGAGGTATCTAAAATAGTCAAATTCATAGAGTCAAAGAGTGGAATGGTGGTTTCAGAGGTGGAGGAATCACTAATCAATGGCATAAAGTTTCTGTTAAGCAAATAAAGAATCTCCAGAGGTCTGCTGTACAACATTGTACAATATGTTATATACTTAAAAGTGTGTTAAAACTCTCATGCTAAGTGTTCTTACCACAATTAACAAGCAAGCAAGCAAGCAAACAAAAAATCCAAACAAACAAAACCTCAGGAGAAGCTAGGCTCAGCCCTTTGACCAAGACAAAGGCCTCTGGGAGAACAGTCCCGCTTCGAGTGCCTGCACTGGCGGGCCTGGAGTTAGCATGTGCCCCAGCCTGCAGGATCCAGCCTCAAACCTCAGGACCAAGGGACAGACAGAGAGGTCCTGCCAGCCCTAGGTGTCCCTCCAGATGACAAAACTCTCTGGCAGGGGGTAGATCCCACCAGAAAGAAGAGAGTCGCCAGAGTCATCTGCTCCCGAATAAAATCCCCAGGACCCTTTCTGTTTCCTTGCAATTGCTCTTCCGTTTCACAGGCTCGCTGCCCTGGATTGGCCTGAGCCCTCTGCTACTCTGGCTGCCTTGCTTCCTCCTTTAAGTACACACTTCTGCAAAAAGGATCAGGCTGATGGGTGGTGCAGGGGCAAAAATGTACCAAGAAGGGAGCGCCTGGGTGGCTCAGTCGGTTAAGCGTCCAGTGTCAGCTCAGGTCATGATCTTACGGCTCATGGGTTCAAGCCCCACGTCAGTCTCTGAGCTGACAGCCTGGAGCCTGCTTTGGATTCTGTGTCTCCCTCTCTCTGACCTTCCCCCATTGTTCTCTCTTTCTCTCTCTCTCTCTCTCTCAAAAATAAATAAACATTAAAAAAAATTTTTTTGGGGGGCGCCTGGGTGGCGCAGTCGGTTGAGCGTCCGACTTCAGCCAGGTCACGATCTCGCGGTCCGTGAGTTCGAGCCCCGCGTCGGGCTCTGGGCTGATGGCTCAGAGCCTGGAGCCTGTTTCCGATTCTGTGTCTCCCTCTCTCTCTGCCCCTCCCCCGTTCATGCTCTGTCTCTCTCTGTCCCAAAAATAAATAAACGTTGAAAAAAAAAATTTTTTTTAATGCCCCAAGAAGAAAGACGCTTCTTCAGGGTCACTGCAGGGATGGAGAGTCAAAACACACAACCTGTCTCCTTGTCTGTTTGGCCCCGACACAGCCATGGCAGCATGGACCAGCAGGACCCCGAAGCCGCACAAGGGAGACTCAGGTGTGCAGGGAGCATTTATAAAGTCAAACAGATAATGTATTCATGGAAGGAGGGACTGAACTCCAAATGAGTTTGTGCAGATATGTTTGCCTTGTAACTGAGCTATAATCTTCTGTTCCCCTCCCGGTCACTGCTCAGCCCTTTGTGTCCGACCCAGACAACTCTGCCTTCTGCAAATAGACCCATCTCCCATCAAGATGTGCCCTGCAGTCCCCCTCAAAGCTTTCTCACTCCCTTCTTCCTCCCCTTGCCTAGGCCCACCTGGGGAGGTGCCGGTTTCACCCAGCCCATGCCTGGCTCTCCCACTCCATTCCTAACCCTGTTTTTTCAGAGGCTGCAGCGAACCAGTTCAAGCCAGCCTGTCCCTATGTGGGGCAGAGGCTCCAGGGGATGGGTAGGTTACAGGGAAATGGTATTCAGCAGTCAGATATGGCCATGAGAATGGCAACCTGAACTGTATGGGCCACTTTGGCCATTTCGTCAAGCAATCTGTCTACTCTTGGGGTTGCAGACTCTACAGGGTAGACTTTATCCTCCCTGGGAGGGTCCATGTTGTCTCAATTCTTCTCATCCTCTTGTGAAACTAAGGAAATTTGAGGGGCCTCTGAGAGATTCCCCCCGGATCTAGGACAGGTCATCATGATGCTAGCCAGCCCCGGGACCCTCCAACCTTGGACCTCGTCCTCTGACCCGGAAATGAACTAGACCCGGGGCAGTCTGTATTTCTGCCAGTTTCGGCCACTCTAGTTTGGATTATATTTTCATCATGTCCCACTACCCCCTCCATCTCTGACTGTAGGCTCCAGCTGAGTTAGTGCCTGGCCATCCTAGACTATTAGCAGGGTATGGCCTTGAGCCAAGGTGAACCCTGACCCTGCCACTTTAGTCTCTAGCTCAAGGTTGACTTTATTAAAGTACAAAAGTCACACTATTTAAGGAGAAAGGGACTTAAAAAAAAAAAAGGAGGGGCGCCTGGGTGGCGCAGTCGGTTAAGCGTCCGACTTCAGCCAGGTCGCGATCTCGCGGTCCGTGAGTTCGAGCCCCGCGTCAGGCTCTGGGCTGATGGCTCGGAGCCTGGAGCCTGTTTCCGATTCTGAGTCTCCCTCTCTCTCTGACCCTCTCCCGTTCATGCTCTGTCTCTCTCTGTCCCAAAAATAAATAAACGTTGAAAAAAAAATGATACTAAAAAAAAAAAAAGGAGCAGCTAATATTTACTGAGCCCTTACTGTGTTCTAAGCACTTTACAGGAATGAATGAATGTAGTCCTCCCAAGAAGTCCATAAGCTAGTCTATCACTTCATTTTATGGTTGGAGAAACTGGGGCCAGCGAGGTTAAGTAATTTGCACAAGGCCACACAGCTAGTAAGTTGGGAAGTCAGTATTTGGCACTAGTCTTTGCAAGCCTATAGCTATTGGGAAAATACAAGCACTAGGGACTTTATTTGAGGGTGCCCTCTCAACCAGCACAGGAATGTGGAAAGGAGCAGAAACGCCTTAGTCATCATGTAATTATTATTGATCAACAGTGTATTACATAAATGGAGAGGAACAAAGGAGTGGATGGAACTTTATTCATCAAATGTATATCCCAGGCACTTTACAATCAAGTTAGGAAACACTTCTGTTTTCTTAACGGATGGCTCCAAAATTCATTTTAGAAAGGAACGGTGTTTGTTGGGAAAACACCTTAGATCGGTTAGAAGGTGAAATCCCCAGGCCTGGGTTTCAGCTATGGGCGAGGCTCCTGAGAGGGGGTGGAAGCTCTGTGAGTGAGTTGAGGACAGGGACTCGTCTGGTGCTCTCCAGAGGGAGGGGTGGGGAGAGACGCGGGCCCCGCCCCCCCGGCGCGGGGGCGGGGCAAGGAAAAAGAGGTGTGGGGAGGAAGTGAAGTGAGTAAGTCTGGGGCATTGGTGGGATGGGCCAGGACAGGAATCCCCCATGTCTGGGTGGTCAGGACTTTAGAACAATAGAAATGTCTAATAAGGGTTTTAAGCAGATCGTTCGTTGTCTTCTTGTGCGTATGTGAACCCTTCCTGAGGCTGCTCCCTGCTCCCTCAGTTCTTTAGAAAAGTCTACTCGGGAATGTTTTGGTGGAGTGAGTGCTGTGTTTTGGTGGAAATGAGTAAAAAAGCTGCGGTTGGTGTCTGGGCGGACACAATGCTGAGCAGCAGGAGGAGGAGGAGGAGGACACCACAAGAACATCGATCTCCCAGGGATTTGCTGGAATCTGGAACAAGGCTTAGGACTTAATAGGCTATGGACTTGGGGAGTTAGGCCATTGATCCAGATCTTGAGGACCAGGGACACCCTTGAGGTGTTATTCTCTGTTGTTAATATTTCAGGGGCTGAGTTCAGTCTTTCCCCCAGACATTGCAAATGAGGAAAATCAGATGCCCTCACGGACACAAAAATGTAATGGAACTAAGGGAAGATGTACCAACTCATCCTAGGAGGCAGAGACAAGCCCTGTCAGTGACCATCCAAGCCCTGTCTGTGAAGGGTTTCCCAGTGGCCAGTCCATCACCCCCAGCAAGAGGCAGCCTCAGTCCCCTTGCATGACCACGAGCAATCTTCTGGCCATGGTTTTTACTTAACAAATATAGCTGCACACACAGGGAGAAAGTGCTAGTGATTTGAATAGTTACTCCAAATAATTTCCTGTGGTAAATTAGTAAGTTGGCATTCTGGTTCATCTATCTGCCTTTGTTTTTTGTTTTTTTTTATTTTTTTATTTAAAAAAATTTTTTTAACATTTTATTTATTTTTGAGACAGGGAGAGACAGAGCATGAACAGGGGAGGGTCAGAGAGAGGGAGACACAGAATCTGAAACAGGCTCCAGGCTCTGAGCTGGCAGCACAGAGCCCGACACGGGGCTCGAACTCACGGACCGTGAGATCATGACCTGAGCCAAAGTCGGCCGCTTAACCGACTGAGCCACCCAGGCGCCCCTCATCTATCCGCCTTTGTAAGTTGGTTCACGTGGGACTCTATCTGGAAATGGCTTCCTCTCCATGTGCCGACGAAATGGAGGTTTTTTTTTTATAGTGTCAGGCTGAGAGCTGGGCCCCGTCTGTAATCAATGTATCAACATAATGAGTGACACCTCTTGGGAGATTGTCTCATCGGCCTTTCTGCTGGAGGCGGCCCCGTTGTGCTGCCCAATTTTATAGGTGAGAAAACAGAGACTGAGGGAGCTTGTCATTTGCACAAGCTCATACAGAGCCAGAATTTCGCACCTGGGTTTGTGTGACTTCGGAGTCTGTTATTTTCATGGTGCTCCATTTCTGACATAATTGAATAGAAGAGAGATGTTTTAAAAATGAATTTCTTTGTTGAACACTTCCATCAAATACTGTGAACCTGTTCCTGCTGAGGATATTTTCAAACTCAGTGCTTCATTTGCTCATTCATTCATTAACCATCCATCCACCCACCCATCTACCTATCCATCCATCCATCCATCCATCCATATACAAGCATTTTTTAAATATCAAGCCCACTAGAAAGTACCAGGGATGCAAGATCCTTTGTCCTCAAAGATGTTTCAGTCTGTAGAGTTATCAAAAGGTACTTGTACTAATACTCCAGTTCTGTTTCACGCATGAAGTCACTGATGCCAGGCCAGACCAGGCTCTTCTTTCATCACAGACTCTGGTTTTATAGGATTCCTCTCTACCCCAGGCTATACTTCCAACCTGAATAGCTTCTTGAACAACCTGTTCAACACCACAGAAGAAGAAAGACATCTGCTGGTTTTGCTGGTCAGGATACATTGACTCTTACTCTGGTAACAACACTCAGCTCCGGCCCATCACAGTGAGTGTCTTGGGATCACAGTGATTGGTTTAGAGAAGGAGATGTGACCCAGATTCAGACCAATAAGACTGAGGCCCAGGACTTTGGCTTAAATAGGTAGGGAAGAGAGGATTATTCTCCTCTGGTCTCAGACTGGTGAGGATAAAAGCCTGGTGCTGGCAGCTGTTTTGCAGCTACCAGAGAAGAGTTTGCCAGAGATGGGAACCTGTCCCGAGGAGAGCTTGAGCAGAGCACATTGAGCTATGCCTGAGGCTAAACCACTCCCTCTCCTTTTTAGTAACAAATCTTCTGCATTCTCTTTTGTAATTGCCAGTTCGATTCCGGTTTTCTATCAATTGCAAATGGCAGAGATTTGATGGAGTCAAACCCATGGCCTCTCATCTCTAGTGAACTTACCCCTTCGTGAGTCACAGACCCCCTTGGATTCTGGATCTGTTCATCAGCTATAGCTGTGTCACCTCTAAAACCATCCATGCAAAGATCCCACTCTGACTACAGCCTCTTCTTCTGTGTTGCTTGTTCAACTGCTTTCACGTCCGTGATTGTATGGTCCAATCAGGAGCCACATAACCCTATACTAATGTATGATTTTCCAAACCATAGCCTTTTCCTTCTCTTCCCTTCCTCTACTATTTATCTTTGATTTCTTGGAACATTATTTCAGCAACACCCTCTAAAATAGATCAAACTCTCTGGTGCTTCAGTCTTTTCAACTCACATCAACCCCTTGATGAACCCAATGACCTGCCGGCATTCAAGTAACTGAGGACTGTTGGGGGAAGTGTCACTGTAGGGCAGATTTGAATGATACCTTCACTAACTCCAAGGACAGTCCAACTGTTTCAGAGCCCACAGTCCTACCTTGTTTCTCCAACCAACCCTCAGCCTTCCAATCTCCAAAATCACACATTCAGACTTTAGCCGTTCTTCTCAAGCTTTCAAGCCCTTCTACCATATTCTACTTTACTTCCAGCTCTTTCGTGTCAGAAAACAGGTTTTCTGAGGTCACCAGTGATCCCACATCACCCTACTTGACTCTGAGCAAACCTTCAGCATTTTGACCTCTTTCCTAGACCTTTGAGTTTATTCTCTTGTTTAGGTGACACCACACCCTCCTGGCTTATCTCTATGACCACTCTTCTCTTTCACTTTTGGAGATTCCTCAAACTCTAATCAGTCTTTAAAGTTAGAATTCCTCAGGCTCCTTTCATAGGCTTTCTCCTTAGTCTCTCCTCTAAATAATCTCATCCACACATGTAGCTTTAACTACCGTGTGTATGTAGATGACTTAAGTTGTCTCCAAGAGACACCCACGAACTACCTGCTGGATGTCTTCTCAACATAAGACCAAACTCACCCCCATTACAGCGTTCCCTATCACTGTGACAGCACTGTCATTCATCCAGATGTATAAGCTAGAAGATGAAAGATACACTTGATGTCTTTCTCTAGCCTTCTTGACACAATCCCTTACAAAAGCATATTGATTTAACCTCCTAAATATCTCTAGATTCTGGCCACTTCTTTCTGTTTTTAGCGCAGCACCCTACTTTGAGTTGTCATCTCCTGCTTGGCCCAACACAATAAACTACTAATTGGTTTATCTGTATCCATTTTCATTCCTCTCCAGGACTAAAACCAGATTTGTCTCTACACAATACACATTCTGTTCTAAAGCTGAGTCCCCATACCAGTGGCCTGCCAGCCTTGCATAGTCTGGTCATTACTTACTTTTCCCCCTTCATCTTGTACCATGTTCCCTTCTTGTTGTCTTTACTCCAGCCATATTGGCTTCCCAAATGTTCTTTGCTCTTCCTACCACAGGCCTTTGCACATGCTGTTATTTCTATCTAGAACCGGCTAATGTCCTGTGTTTTGCCTAGCTACCATCTACTTACCGTTTGGGCCTCAGCTCCAGTCCCACTTCCTCAGGAAAGCATTTGCTGACTTTTCTAGATAAGTCATTGTTCCCCTCCCCCCCTTATAGGGGTCCTTGGTACTATATAACTCCTTTTCTTGCCACAGTTGAAATTTTTACAGTGGCTCTGGTGATAAATTTGATTAATATATTTGGTGCCATTGGACTGTAAAATCAATGAGGGCTGGGACCACGTTCTTGTTGCCATCAAAGCGAAAACACATCATCTGGCACCTAGCAGCATGCAATTCGTGTTTGTCAAATAAGTGAATAAATATACTCCATTGATCTTATCTGGGGAACCCATGGGTTCAGACTTTTAGAGACAGGAAGGCGAAATGTTAGTTTTTATTTAGACCAGCCTCCTGAAAAAGCTGAGGCCCCAAGTCCTCATTAGTAAGGACTAGTCTTTAAGTTCTCTGACTCAGACCTTCCATAGCATTACTCGCCCTGTCTCCAGCAGTGATGGTGGATAACACTAAACTTAACCCTCCGGCATCTTAGCATGGATTTGCAGCAGAGTAGCATGTGGCCATGGGGCTAAGTTTAACATCCTTTGGGATGAGACTCTTAGCCTCATCAGTACTCACTTTGGACAGATTGTCACTGCTCAGTAAAATCTACAAAGGTCAACTCAGAATTCTGCTAAATTTCTCCAAGCCCCGATTTATTGAAAGCTTTGCAGTGGGGCCGGATGTACAGCCAGGAGCTACAGCCCACATTTCCATATTTCCTGTCTCGTTACCTCCTGGCAGCTCCTCATATATATACACCAAGAAACCTTTCTGGCAAAGGAGCCTTTGAGATCACATCCACCTCAGCTAACCAGCTCTGGCTGATCCTCTTTGGTCGGGATATAACAACTCTTCACACATACACACACAATTGTGCTTCTCAGCTCAGCCTAACCACCCTAACCACCGCCCCCCCCCCCCAACTTCTATCCCCTCAGGAGCTTCACCACAGGGATTCTCCAGGATGAAAGATCCCACCTGTCAGGTGCTGATGGAGACTTGAACTTCCCTAATTTAGGGAGTGGGGCTCTGAGCTCTACTCCTCACCCAACACGTGATCAGCTACCTCGAAGTGAAAAATGCTCACAATGTTAAAAAAAAAAAAAAATAAGAAATGAGAATAGAGTTTCCGTTCCTAAGGACCTAAGCCCTGTCTCAAAAACCATGTCGTGTTATTTAGGGAAGACAGAAAGCAAGAAAAAAAGGGCAACATTCCTTCTATTTTAAAACTGAAATATGTGTGCATATGAGTCACCCTGACTCAGTATCTGCTTGCCTGAACTATTATTTTCTCAGTCAGATCTCGCTTTGTGAAATACAAAAAGTAGATCGTGGAGAAGCATGGCCATCACGCTGTCCTGGAAACAGCTCTGTAGCTGATTAGGCACATAGTCACTTTCTGATTTCAGGGAGTGAAAGTGTCAGGGACACACAAAGCTGGTGTAAAAGGCTGAGGAAGAAATGGAACAGTTAAGGGGATTTCCCACATGTAGATATTGTGAAACTTGCAGAATCACAGAAGGGCCAAGAAGAAAATAATATGCCTCTGCTTCCCCTTCCAGAAGTCAGGTCAGTGTGTTGAACATTTGGGTTGAGTCACTGCAGTGGGAGTTTGTCACATGACTTCCCTTTAATAAAGGGGCAGAATGGTGCGCTCTCTCTCTCCTCTTTCGACTGGTTTGCTTTTGGGGACTTCTCTGCTCCATGGGTTTTGCCTTCAATCGGATTCTATCTGCTCAGCATTTTTTCAGATGTTCCTTGATCATCCTGGGTCACTGATGGCCTCTATCCTGTTTGTTTTTGACTCAATGGAGCTATTCTTATTTATGCTTATATTCCCTCTGCATTCAATAATATTTTGAGTGGAAGAAGGGGTAATGTGTATATCCATTCATCATCTTGAGATAAAAGCCATATTATATCTTGGACAAGCTTTCATATAATAAAGATAATCTGCAGCTCATTTGACATAAACCTATATTTGTGATTATGTTATGTAACTCCCAATTCCAGAACATTAAATGAAAAATATGAAATTAGTATGATCCATTGCACTGGTACTCAGTGCATGTAAAATTGTGTCCTCTGGCTGATCACTTAAATGTGTAGGAGATGTATTCTGTTGATATGAGGTAACAATTCTTGTCATAATTTTCTATAAATGTTAGACGGCGAGATAAAAATATACAGAATGGTTGACATCTTTCATGCTCAATTTTCTTCTTCTTTTTATTAAAAACATTTTTAATTTTTTTTTTAAATTTTTTTTCAACGTTTATTTATTTTTGGGATAGAGAGAGACAGAGCATGAATGGGGGAGGGGCAGAGAGAGAGGGAGACACAGAATCGGAAACAGGCTCCAGGCTCTGAGCCATCAGCCCAGAGCCCGACGCGGGGCTCAAACTCACGGACCGTGAGATCGTGACCTGGCTGAAGTCGGACGCTTAACCGACTGCGAAAACATTTTTAATTTTTTTAACATTTATTTATTTTTGAGAGAGAGAGAGAGAGACAGAGTGCGAGTGGAGGAGGGGCACAGAGAACTCGAAGCAGGCTCCAGGCTCTGAGCTGTCAGCACAGAGCCCGATGCGGGGCTCAAACCCATTAACTGTGAAATCATGACCTGAACTGAAGTCGGACGCTTAACCCACTGAGCCACCTAAGTGTCCCTAAAAACATTTTTTTAATGCTTATTTATTTTTGAGAGAGACAGAGTGTAAGGCAGGGAGGGGCACAGAGAGGGAGACACAGAATCTGAAGCAGGCTTCAGGCTCTGAGCTGTCAGGACAGAGCCCGACATGGCGCTCGAACTCACAAACTGGGATGTCATGACCTGAGCCGAAGTCTAAGTGACTGAGCCACCCAGGGACCGCTCTTCTTCTTCTTCTTCCTTAGAAGAGAGAGAGAGAGCACACAAGCCAAGGGTAGAGGGAGAGAGAGAGAGAACCTTAAGTTCTCAGCAAGGAGCCTTACATGAGGCTCGATCCCTTAACCCTGGGATCATGACCTGAGCTGAAATCAAGAGTCTCATGCTCAACCAACTGAGCCACCCTAACACCCCTAGATTTTCTTCTAATAATAAACATATAAATGCCATTTCTAAGGTAGATGTATGTTTTAAATAGGTGAATATTGAATATAAAATTATAAAAATAAATGTCAACATATAGACAAGCTCTGAAGAAAAAATAAAAATCCAATCCAACAGAGAGACATGACCACTGTCAACACTCTAGCACTTTGTTTTTAAATTTAAAAGTTTTTGGGGTGCTTGGGTGGCTCAGTCAAAGGTCTGACTCTTGACTTCGGCTCAGGTCATGATCTCATGGTTCATGAGTTCGAGCCCCACATCGGGCTCAGTGCTGACAGCATAGAGTCTGCTTGGAATTCTCTCTCTCTCTTCCTCTCTCTCTCTCTCTCTCTGCCCCTCCCCTGCTCATGGTCTCTTTCTCTCTCACTCTCTTGTTCTCTCAAAAATAAATAAACTTGTAAAAAGTTTAAATTTGAAAGTTTGTATTCTCACTTAATATATCAAGGGCATTTTCCCATATCATGAAATGACTATATGAAATTCTTGATTGAATATGGAAAGAAATATAAAGTACTCGATAGTTCATAGAGCTAAAAGTCTTTTGGTTCATATTTGATAATATTCTGATAACTAATGAATTACAAAAGACATGTGTATCAGTCATGATTGGCTTGGTTATGCTGTGGTAACAAATAATTTCCAAATCTCAGTGACTTAAAATGACAAAGATTTATTTCTCTCTCAGGCTACATTTCTATTACCATGGGTTAGCAGGAGGACTCTGCCCACTGTAATCCTTCAGGACCACCACCAACTAAAACACTTCTGGTCACCATTTAAAGAGAGTTCTAGAGATACTCACATTGGCAATTAAATAGTTGGCCCAGGAAGTGACATCCATCCACCACTTACGCTCAAAACTCACTGGCCAATTGGATTTCATCCAGATCAGAAACTTTTGTGTTCTAAAGAACACCTTCAAGAAAATTAAAAAACAACTCACAGAATGAGAGAAAATGTTTACAAATCATATATATAATAAAGGACTTGTATCTAGTATATATAAAGAATGCCTACAACTCAGTAATAAAAGGATAGATGACCCAGTTTAAAAATTGGCAAAGGATGGGCACCTGGGTGGCTCAGGTGTTAAGCATCTGACTTCAGCTCAGGTAACAATCTTATGCTTCATGAGTTTGAGTCCCACATCGGGTGAGCTTGAGCCCCACTTCAGGTAAGCCCCACTTCTCTCTCTCTCTCTCTCTCTTTCTTTCTCTTTCTTTCCTTCTTTGTTTCTTTCTCTTTCTTTCCTTGTTTCTTTGTTTCTTTTTCTTTCTTTCCTTCTTTTTCTTTCTTTCCTTCCTTCTTCTTTCTTTCTTTTCTTTCTTTCTCTTTCCTTCTTTCTTTCTTCTTTCTTTCTCTCTTTCTTTCTTTGTTTCTTTCTTTCTTTCCTTCTCTTTCTCTCTCTCTCTCTGCCCCTCACTCATATGTTCTTTCTCTCTCTCTCAGAAAAAAAAAAAAAAATATATATATATATATATATATATGGGCAAAGGATACCAATAGATGTTTCTCCAGAGCACATATACAAATGACCAATCAGCACATGAAAATATGCTCAACATCATTATCCGTCAGGGAAATGCAAATTAAAACTACATGAGATATCACTTCACACCCCCTAGGATGGCTATAATAAGAAAAAGAAAGACAATAATAAATGTTGCCTTGCATACTGCTGGTGGAGTGGAAAATGGTGTAGCCACTTTGGAAAACATTCTGGCAAATCCTCAAAAGGCTAGACATAGACTCAGCATGTGATCCAGGAGTTCTACTCCTAGGTATATACCCCAGAAGATAGAAAGCATATGTCCACACAAAAACTGGAACATAAAAGTTCGTAGCAGCATTATGTATAATAGCCAAAAAGTGGGAACAACCCAAATTTCCATCAACTGATGAACAGATAAAATGTGACATGTCCCTACAATAGGATATTATTCCATCATAAAAAGCAATGAAGTGCGCGCACATGCTATACCATGGATGAACCTTGAACGTATTCTAAGTGAAAGAAGTCAGACAGAAAAGGCCTCATATTCTGTGATTTCGTTTATATGCAATATCCAGGTTGGGCAAATCCATACAGACAGGAAATAGATCTGTGGTCACCGGGGCCTGTAGGGAGGTGGCAATAGAAAGGGTGCTGAATTTGTGGCAGTGGCTGCAGAACCTTGTGAATATACTAAAATCCACTACATTGTACCATTAAAGAGAATGAATTTTATGACATATGAAGTATATCTCAGTAAGTCTTAAAACTGACTTGTAAAGCACACTCTTCACTTTCAGTTTTTAAATTAAGGTTTTTAACGATGTTTCAATGATTTGTGTAGTATAATTTTAGAACCTTAATTTTTATTCTAATTTGAGGCATAATCTTCCTATAAGACTACGCTCCAACTTTTAATGGCATTGGAAGATTTTAAGTATGGATTTCCATTGTGTACATTTCATTAAAATAATATAATAGAAGAGCCATTTGCAGTCTGGCTTTTCACTAAAAAACCAGAAACTTCTCTGGGACCAATTTCTTAAATAACTATAGCACATTCGGTTTATGACTCAGTTGATAATTATGCCCCCATTTTTGTAATTACTGTATCAGTAATGATATGACTCACTAGAAAGTTGCTTGAGGATAGGAACCCTGTTTCAACTCTCCAGCACCAAGCAGTCTGTGTGGCTTAGAGCAGATTTTCAAGAAATATTTGTGAAAAATGAGTGGGTAACTGGTTAAAAGAGCCAGAATTTCAGAGCCTTTTCTAAAGCTATTTGGCACTTCCCGGACAATGATAAAAGATACTAGTAGGGAAGTGAGGTAAGATGGAGAGAAATATAAAGGAAGTCAGTTCCTTAAAAGCGATCCTTTCTCTGTTTTGGAAATTTGTCTTTTTAATTTGTTGAGCATCTCCAGCCATCTTCCAATATTTCTTAAAGATGAGCGACTTATTTTGGATTTATATCTGACTCTTCGTTTGTTGTCTTAAAATATTTTTCATTTGGGCGTTATATTGGAATTTAATCAAGTGATTCTGAATTCTTTGGTTATCTTCTTCTCTAAGCCATTTCGGGTTAATTCCTTTTCATCATATTTATTTTTCCCTTTCAAGTTTGAAGATAATTTTCCTTGTCCAGGAAGGCAGGGTAGTGTGGTCGCTCAGAGCACAGGCCCTTGAAGTCAGGCTAGTCTTTGTGTCCTGGCTCTGATGCCTACCGGCCGTGTGATTTTAGTCTCCCCTACCTTTTTTCCTCATTAGTAGAATGGGAACAATGTTAGGACCTACCCTAAGGGTTGTCGTGAGGACAAAGTGAGTTAAAGTATGTAATATGTTTAAAAGAGTCTCAATGGGGCGCCTGGGTGGCGCAGTCGGTTAAGCGTCCGACTTCAACCAGGTCACAATCTCACGGTCCGTGAGTTCGAGCCCCGCGTCGGGCTCTGGGCTGATGGCTCAGAGCCCGGAGCCTGTTTCCAATTCTGTGTCTCCCTCTCTCTCTGCCCCTCGCCCGTTCATGCTCTGTCTCTCTCTGTCCCAAAAATAAATAAACGTTGAAAAAAAAAAAAAAAAAGAGTCTCAATAACTGTTGATTTTTGTTATTGTCAGCCTGATGGAGAGTAGGGTGTTAATTTCTGGTTTTCTAGCTGCCAGGTTGTAGGTTTAACTCTTTCTTGTTTGTCTTCGTACTGTAATCAGGGCACCATCTCAGTGCCATCTTTTGCGTTCATATTAATCTTCCAGAAGCTTGGGCCCATTGAGGGATTTGGTCTTTATTGGCCGACTAAGATTGTTCCAAAAGGGGCAGTGAAGACAGTGAGTTAATATTTAGTACATCTGAGGACCTGGAAGAAGAATCATACTTTCTTAAACAGGAAGAAAGGAGGTCGAAGTGATGAGGGCGAGATGGAACAGTCTCAGTTGGCCAAAAAAGACCAAATCCCTCAATGAGCTCAAGTGAAAAGGAGGTGGGACAGCCCATTCCTGAATCTATTTAAAGGACCGCCATGTTGATGGGGAGTTGGCTTGTTCTTTGTGATCCCAGAAGAAATTGCCGGGGCCACTAGAGGTAAGTTTTGCTTTGCTCTAAGGCAAGAATTCCTTGCAAACACCTACCTCGGTCCAAGCCACCAACTTCTCTCTCCCAATCTACTACAATAATCTTATAAATTATTTTCCACATCAGTAAGGCCCCTCCACTATGTTAGCCATGCTGCAGCCGAAGTTCTTTTTGTAAAGTGCAGACATGATCAAATCATTTTCCTACTTATTACCTTTCAGCGGTTTCCAATTATTCTCGGAATAAAGACCACAGTCTGTGTCATGGCCTGGAAGGCTTATTGGGTCTGGCTCTCCCTACTGCTCCTGTCTGCCCTCACCCCCACTCAACACTCCTTTGCTCACAGTGGTCCACCCACACTGGTCTTCATCATTTGCGTCCTCAAACTCCCCTCATGCTTTTATCTCTGCTCATGACATTCCACTTCCATTTTATCTCATCAATGCCTACTCTCCCTTCAGATGTTAACTCAGTCATCCATTCTCAAGGAAGCCTTCCCTGGACTTCATGTCTTGAGCAATTAAGTGTTCTCATAGCATCATGTACCTCTCATCTGCAGTTCTTTCCACTGTTACAGTTTAATGGTATTTGTATGAATTTTTGATTAATGCCTGCAAGGTCCATGAGTGTAGACATCATGCTTTTTTTTTTTTTATCCTCACCCGAATCCTCATTATAGAGCACAGTGCCTGATACATAGTAGGTGCTCAGTAAATGCTTCTTGAATGAATGTACAGGCAAATGACTGAACAGCAGATAAGCTGTTTTAGTAGGAATTATACTACTAGAGATGTTTAAAGCTGAGGATATGCAAACTCAAAACTTTTTTAAAGACTGAGTCTAGGGATGACTGGGTGGCTCGGTCAGTTGAGCGTCTCTTTATTTCCTCTCAGTCATGATGTCAAGATTGTGGAATCGAGCCCCACATCAGGCTCTGCGCTGAGCGTGGAGCCTGCTTGGAATTCTCTCTCTCTCCCTCTGCCCCTGTCCCCCGCTTATGCTCCCTTTTTCTCAAATAAAAAAATATAATAATAATAAAAATAAAATAAAGAATCTGAGTCTATAGTCCCAGGACCCTTGTAATAGAGGGTTACTTGACTTAAAAAATGGTAACAAACTCACCAAATCGGTTTAGTCAATCTCTGAACCATCGGCACATCTTGCAGTTGAAAACTGCCTGAGCGCCACCTAGTGAGCAGAGGGAGCTCCCTTCCCCATCCATCACTGTCGATGCGTCCCATCGTGTGCCCTCCTATATTACTTGACTGTAATATGTCCCTTGTGCACTAGAAGGGGCAGCTATCGCCTTGACCAGGATCAATACATATTCTTTATATGGGTCTATCTTCCCTGATGTGGGGTCTCAGCCAGCACCACCCCCTGAGACCTTATAGACTGTTTGGTATCAGCAAGTGATCAAAGCTAAGGGTCCTACTTTGCAGCAAAAGAAACATGGTAGCTGGTGCACGGTCATGGGATCCGCTAGTTCTATCACATATTTCATCACCTAGAGGTCACCAGCCTGGTAGAGCGGTGGAATAGTCTTTGTAAGACCAGCCAAGATCTCGGTTTAGAGTTAACATCCTATCAGGATGAGGTACCATATCCAGGACATCCTAAATCAGTGACCATTAGAAGGTGCTGTTCCCTGTTCCCAGAAGGCAGAATGTATAGCTCTGGAAACCAAAAGATGGAAGTAGAAATGGCTCCACTTACCATCACTCCAAGTGACCCCCTTGGGGGAATTTGTGCTTCCCGTCCCTGTAGCTTTCACTTTGCGGGTCTGGAAGGGACCGCTTCCATCAGGGAACACAGTAAGAATTCCATCGAACTTTAAGCTATGGCTCTTGCTCGGGCACTTCTAGCCTCGTGTGTCAAGAGACTAGCAGGCAAGAAAGGAAATTCAGGAGTAATTAGCGCTGCTGCTACTCAGTGGGGCAGGGAAGGATATGTTTAGTGCTCGAAAGATCCATGAAGGGCCAGTTTTAATGGTAAGTGGACAAGGGTAGTAGCCAAAGCCTGGGAAAGACAGTAGATTTAGGCACAGCCACCTTAGGGATGTTGGTCTTGGTCATCTCTCCAGGTAACTTACGCAGATCAGCGGGGGCTGAGGGGAATATGTAATGGGAGGTGGAGAGGGGATGATGAGTATCATTTATACCCTCAATTTAGCTGTGGCAGTGTGTGTGGGGGGGGGGAGGGAGGGTCTATAGTTTGTCTCACTAGCCTTGTTTTGTAAGTTTCCCAGCAAACCAAGCCAACCAGAATTATGGAGAAGTCATTCCCAGATCCATCTGAGAGGCAAAGCATGAGCTTCAGTGGATATTGTAGAATTTACTCAGATCCCTTCTTCAGGGCAAATGCATCTAATACTGGCTGCTGGGCAATATTGCCGGCCCATAGCTGTATTTCTCCCTAGTAATCACATAATCACACTCAGCACAATGAACCATTTTGCCCGAATTTCCATGTCATTCCCAGGAAAGCACAGCTCCAGAGCTATGGTGTCCGTTGCAATCCTACTGCAATCTCTCTGCTTCTGCCCAATCCTGCCTTCCTGATTTCCTCACAGGGGTACCTCCAAGAACACTCCTTGACGGACCTTCTACATACTCTGTTTCAGAGTCTGTCCTGAGGGAACCCAGTATAAAACAGTGTCTGTTTCCATGAATGAACGGTCTGCAGGGATAATCATGGATTGGTTGAACCCAGCAGTGCCCAAAGAGTTCTTTATCAAATGAAGAAAAAACACTTTAATTGTTTACACAGGGTTCTTTTCACTCAGAGAACTGTCGGTTGTTTAGGCAAATGTCTTGATAAACTGATTAATAGAGAATAGGACTCAAGAGCAAGAACGATGGTGACAAAGTAGGATGATTAAATGACTCTGCTACAATGATGAAACATGTTGGGATAGGTTGGAGAAGAAAGGATGGAGAGAGATAGTACGATTAGATGGGTGATTTGTGTGGGGATTTAAAGTATATATAGTTTTTAAGGTTTATTTATTTCTTTTGAGAAAGATAAAGAGTGGGCATGAGCAGGGGAGGGGCAGAGAGCGAGGGAGAGAGAATCCCAAGCAGGCTCCATGCCATCAGCATGGAGCCTGATGCGGGGCTTGATCCCATGAACCATGAGATCATGACCTGAGCCAAAATCAAGAGTCAGATGCTTAACTGACAGCCACCCAGGTGGATATTTTTGAGAATGGTGATATCTCAAGTTCAATATGAGGTTGCTTCCACTACTGAACTTGCGCCAAATGTTTGAGAAAATATAAAACACTTAAAATTGTTGGTGAACATGGGAATTCTGTGAAAATTGTAGAAGAGGCTGAGCAGAGAAAAGCAGCCCACAACGAGGCTGGAAGCCAGGAAAACTTGAGGACCCCCTGGGAACTTATAGGGAATGTTGAGAAAGCTTTGGACTTCTATAGACTGTTGAGGGGGGTGCAAGCCAATGTTCTCTAGAAATTAAAGGGCTAGGAGGCACCACCTCACACCTGGATTACATTAATGAAGAACTGACCCACTGAAGTTTGAAAGTGGAAGATGACTTTAAATTTCTAGAGTTGAAGTGAGAATTCTTCAAAGGACAGTATGGGAATGTGAAGTAAAATTTTGCATTACCTAAGGAGATCTGATCAAAATTTTATCCCTCAATTGGAAACCCGAAAGTTGAAAGGGCAGTGATCCCAGGTCTTGGGTAATGTAGCCAATATTCCTTTGGTGATTTCCGAGGCCAGAATTGCTTTCTGGAAGGATTCACACCATCACAAAGCTGATAGGAATCAAGAATGTGAAGTTCTTTTCTCCACGTCTGGGCTTCGTTGTCATATGAATGCTCTGTTCTCTCATATGATTCTATGGCAACTGCCTCACAGCTATTCACTCTGGAAAATACTGTAGAAGGAAATGATGGCCCTGAAATGTCTATGGAAAGTAACCTGTCCCTGAGGTCAAAGGTGCCAAAGGAGACAGAGAGCTTTCCTGGTGTTCCCAAAGGAAGGAGAGCAGGGAGGAAGCCCTCAAAGTTACATCTCTAGGCTTTATCCTTCTCTGGGGTCACAAATAGTATGGTCTCATACTGAGAGGAGACCTCACTTTGTCCACAGCCAGCAGCTTTGTACTCCTGAGGCTTCTTGGCATGGTCATTCCTGACTGTGTGAAGCACTTGCCAGGTATCAGTGGAAGGTCTGTCTCTCCTGCGGCCAGCTGCCCTCTGGGTGTCCACACTGGAGTAGCTCTGGAGGAAAGTACACCTTGCTGCGGGGCCAGCCTCAAACCCTCCTATGATCTGTACAGAGCTTTCTTTTTTTTTTTAGTGTTTTTTTTTTAAATTTTTTTTCAACGTTTATTTATTTTTGGGACAGAGAGAGACAGAGCATGAACGGGGGAGGGGCAGAGAGAGAGAGAGAGACACAGAATCGGAAGCTCCAGGCTCTGAGCCATCAGCCCAGAGCCTGACGCGGGGCTCGAACTCACGGACCGCGAGATCGTGACCTGTACAGAACTTTCTAATATCGCTGTTATTCCCCCTCTTCAGGCAGAAAACGGCTTGGTGTTTCGATTTTAAAGTCGTGTAGCAATGGAAGTATGTTTGAGATTTGACCGGAAAAGTCCAAGTGTACTTGCGAAGAAAACCCACAGGATTAAAAAGTTTAATTTTGTCATGCAAGTCATGTGAACACAAAATTTTATCATACTGTATTTGAGAAAACACTACCCTTAGGTAACTGGCCTGGCCTCCTCTGTTAGTATATACAGATTGCTTCATTTCTCCTTCATTCAAAAAATACTGGAGCGCCTGGGTGGCTCCGTCGGTTAAGCAGTCTGACTCTTGATCACAGCTCAGGTCATGATCTCACAGTTGATGAGTTCGGGCCCCACATCGGGTCCTGTGCTGGCAGGGGGGAGCCTGCTTGGGATTCTGTCTCTCCTCACTGCCCCTCCCCCACTTGTGCTCTCTCTCTCTCTCTCTCTCTCAAAGTAAAGAAATAAACTTAAAAAAAAAAAAGAAGGAAAAAACGTTTATTGAACATCTGCTTGTGCAAGATACTTGCAATGTAAGGGAGACTGTCTCCAAGACCTTCACTTTTGACACCAATGGTGAGTTTGGAGAGTTCCCAAGATGACCTGCAGGTCTGATAATTCATTCAAAAGACTCGCAGAATTCAATGAAAGCTGTGATACTCACAGTTATGCTTGATTACAGCAGAAGGATACAGATTGAAGTCATCCAAGGGAAACAGTGCATAGGACAGAGCCTACAGCTGTCTTCTCCCAGGGGAGCCATGGACAACACCGGTTCTACTCTTCTGGAAAAAAATGTGTGACAATATGCGTGGAGTATTGCCAACCGGAGAAACTCACCTGAGCCTCGGTATTCAGAGTTATTATTAGAACTCCATCATGCAGACAGAGTTGGGAGCCTGTGTGGCTGAACTTTCTTTACTCTCTAGTCCCTTGGAGGTCCAGCTGAAACTGTATGGCCTCAACCCCCCATCATAAGCCACACTGTTAGACTATCTGGTATAGCCCAAGGCCCATAGGTAAACCAAAGCACTCCTATCAGGTGGGATATTCTAAGGGCCTAGCGGTCACCTCTCAGTAACTGGGGGCAAAGGCCTCCTTCAGGGATCCTGTCCATCTGATGGATCTGAACACCTGTTCTCTGCTGTTGGGGACCCAGGGAACCGGTGTCTGATCCAGAGCTGAATATGCCAAAGTGGCCACGGAACACAGTAGAGTGTGCACTTGGAAAACAACCGTATTCCCCACAAAAGGCAGGACAAAACCCACAGATTCTCAGAAATGGTTACAGAAAATATTGACCATGATTAATCCAAGAGGATGACCTTCCAGGGAAGATTCTGGGATATATTATAGGAAGATGCTAGAGATGGAGGTATGGACAGGAAGAAACAAGTCAAAGGAGCCCTGGCTACAGCATGGGGTAGCAGTTAGGACAACCCCTCGTTGGCACCCACGCAAGAAAGCGTCAGCTTTAACCACCTGCCAAGGTGAGGGACGAGTCCCCCAATCTGAGGGACCAGTAGCAGGAAAAAAGAGTAAAAGGCATTTCCCTGAAGTCTGCAGCTGGCCTCAGCCCTAGGAGAAGGGAGAAGACCTATTTGTGCAACGGACATCAAAATGTCAATGAATATATTGAAGGGGACATTCTAATTTCAGGTTTAAGACTATGTGACCTAAAGTAACCCCTGGTATATAAAAATGTGTTTTATTTAATGCTCCATTTTTGATGAGGGCACTGTGCAAACAGGAGAGGGGCAGAGACTTAATTCTACCTCTCTCCCTCCTTGCATAAAGGTTTGATCTTCTCTTCCTTGGCCTGCAGCCACCCCTGCCTCTCACATGCTTTTGAGGTCTTGGACCGGCGTCCTCAGCCTGATCAGCCAGGAGCGTCCTGCCAGCATTGTCTATTTCCAGCTTTGCACATCTCACGAGAATCCACTTTATTTGGGGTGAGTATGTATAAAATACAAGTTTATTAACATTTGAGCTCCCCCCATGTAAAGCCATATAGAAATTTCTCAGAGTTTTGATCAGTCTAGATGTTGTCTACATGATTAAAATAGCATATGATTTAGCATCTCACAATGTATTATTATATATCAGGAATTCTGTTAAATATGTGTGCTCACTTTCTGATCAAATATTTGAAAAGAATAATTTCTTTATTCGTACTTTAACAGGTGAATTAGTATAAAAGGCTTTTTATTTAAAAACATGATCTGAGGGGCGCCTGGGTGGCGCAGTCGGTTAAGCGTCCGACTTCAGCCAGGTCGCAATCTCGCGGTCCGTGGGTTCGAGCCCCGCGTCAGGCTCTGGGCTGATGGCTCAGAGCCTGGAGCCTGTTTCCGATTCTGTGTCTCCCTCTCTCTCTGCCCCTCCCCCGTTCATGCTTTGTCTCTCTCTGTCCCAAAAATAAATAAAAAACGTTGAAAAAAAATTTTTTTTTAAATAAAATAAAATAAAATAAAAATAAAAATAAAAACATGATCTGAGGGGCGCCTGGTGACTCAGTGATTTAAATGTCTGACTCTTGATTTTGGCTCAGGTCATGATCTCGCGGTTTGTGAGTTTGAGCCCTGCACTGGGCTCTGTGCTGATATCGTAGAGCCTGTTAGGGATTTTCTGTCTCTCTCCCTCTCTCTCTGCTCCTCCCCTGTTCGTGCTCGTGCTCTCTCGTGCTCTCTCTCTCTCAAAAATAGATGAATACACTTTCAATAAATAAATAAACAAATAAGTAAACATGATCTGAGAATCAACAGAAAAGTCCCTCAAGTTCAGCTTTTCTGTGTAAGAAGAGTTCCTTATCTTTCTCATTTGCTCATGCCTAATCAAAACCTTTAAGGATTCTGGCATTTGGGAAATTAAGGCCAGAGACATATTAGTTTAGCTGCTGAATCAAAGTATTACACAACACTACTGTGTAATAGATAATACACAGTATTATTTATTTTTTTAATTCAATAATTAATATCATATTAAAATATAAATTTTAATAATATTTTAAAAGAATGTTATTTCTGAGACAGTGAGAGAGAGAGAGAGAGAGAGAGAGAACATGTGTGGGGGAGGAGGGGCAGAGAGAGAGGGAGACACGGAATCTGAAGCAGGCTCTGAGCTGTCAGCACAGAGCCCATCTCGGGGCTCGAACTCACAAACTGCAAGGTCATGCCCTGAGCCGCAGTCACCCAGGCGCCCCGTGGATGATCCTTTTAAAGTGATTGTTTTCTAATCTGTGCTGCCCCAAACAGCTGCTGCCAACGCAGGCCCATCTGGTAGACAGAGGGCAAAGATGGTTATTGAGAGTGTCTGTTTCTCAGGATGCCTGGCTGGTTCAGCTGGTGGAGCCTGTGACTGTTGATCTCGGGGCCATGAGTTCAAGCCCCCTGCTGGGTGTGGAGCTTACTTAAAAGAAGAGTGTCTGTTTCTCTCTGAAGAAAAACAGTAAATGGCTGAACTTGCTGTCACAAACAGTGGCGATTTGGGGCAATCTCAGAACAAAAAGGCATTTTAAATCAATAGTGCTAGGTAGTTTTTTGTTTTGTAATATAGGGGGTGGGCCCAGGTTGACTGTGGTATAGCAACAATGCTGCTCCCCTACGGGAAACACGTGTGCACATTGTGAGCTAATTTGATTTACAAGCTGTACTGCCAGCATTTTTAAAAAATGTTTTTTGCTGTATGTTATGCCAAAAGGTGGTCTGATGCTTGAGTTAAGGCACCTTTATAGTATCGCTTATAAGTGAAATGAAGTAAACCCCTGTGTGTAAACACGTGATCGAAAAACTGTTAGCAAACCGATTAAGTTGTGGAATCATATAATGAATCGTTTCTGCGGAGATAGCTTAAAGGGACAGGAAATCCAAGTATATGACTAAATAAACATGAAAAATTTTTTTAAGTTTATTTATTTATTTTGAGAGGGGGAGAAGGGAGGGAGGAAGGGGGAGGAGCAGAGAGAGAGGGAGAGAGAATCCCAAGCAGGTTCCACACTGTCAGCACAGAGCCTGACTCAGGGCTTGAATTCAGGAAACCGTGAGATCATGACCTGAGGCGAAATCAAGAGTCAGACACTTACCGACTGGAGCCACCCAGGTGCCCCTAAAGAACTGTCTTAAAGGGGAATGTTCTATCAGGTTTTAAACAACCCTTCTCATTGCGGTCTCTCCTGAAGTTTGGGTAAAGCTCACGGCTGGATCCCTAGCTCTTGAAAACCTGTCCTCACCTTTTCCCACTTGGACTCTTGCATTAGGCGGCCCTGGGTCTCCCTGATCCGGGGCTCCCCTACAAGGCTCGTGGAAGTTCTGATCTCTGATCACGTTACTCCCTTGCCTAGGGCTCTTCTTGGCTCCCTGTTTTCTGCAAGAGAAAAGCCCCTTAGCATCAAGACCTTTTGTGGCTTGCCCTCGGTTCCCTTCTCCAGCTTCATTACTGTCCCTTTCCCACCGCCCCTTCCCACTCTCCAGGCTTGGAGGGAAAGCACCTTGTCTGACATCACATTCAGACCCAAGTTTTGTGGGACCTGAGCTTATATAACTTTGGGGACCTTCTTAACAAAATTTAAAATTACTCAAACAAAATTAGACCCCAAAATGAGTACTTATTAAGAATGAGAAAATAGGGGTGCTTGGGTGGCTCAGTTGGTTAAGCATGTGACTCTTGATCTCAGGGTTGTGAGTTCAAGTCCTGCTGAGCATGGAGCTTTAAAAAAAATGGGAAAATAAATCACAACAAATTGCAAATGTCACAAAGCTAAACTGTACCTCAAATATCACAAAGCTAAAACATACCTCAAATATCACAAATTGTATTAACTGCCTGACACATCTCTGTAATATTGTTTTTTTTTCCCCTTCAGGTTTGTTGCACACTGATCACTTTTTGACGGGACAGTAGTTTTATAACTGATGGTTTAGAAAATTTCCTTTCAACTCCACAACTTATTAGTAACGTCTTGCAGCTTTCTGGGATTTTGTCAAATGTAGGCACCATGCAGTTCTTTACCTCATCTACCAAAAAATGTGACTCTATTGGCTACAGTGAACCTTTATCAGAAACTTCAAGTAACAGATCAGTGATCAATAGTACCCTGAGAACAATCCTCCTACTGTTTTCCCTACATCATTGACTTTTTGCCACCACGATTTTGACTTTTTGAGGAGAATAGGCCAGGTGTTTGTTTTTTGTTTTGTTTTGTGTTTTAATACTCTACCTTCTGGAATGGTCTGTTTCCCCATTGTGCTATTTAACCTGTTCCTGTATCCCTTGCATGTCCTGTAAACTGGAGCCTAGGGCTAAAGGCCCGGTTAACTTCAAGTTAAACATTTCGGGCAAGAATTTGTCACAGGTGATGCAGTGTGCTTCCTAGTATATCACACAAGGAGACACATCATCTCAGATTGTTCCACTGTTGGTGGTGCTTCATTTAGTCGTTTGGTTAAGAGGGTGACCACCAGATGTCGCCATTGTAACAGTTTTCATTTTGGAATTCTAAAGCGACCAGTGGGGTTGCTTGAAAAGTATTCTCATTGACAAATACTCTTGACCCCATACTGTAATGGATTTGGAGCTCTCTTGTCATCTTGATGCAGCGCTCTGTTCATCTGTGACTCAAACATATAGAAAACAAAAGGCACAGCATTATGTTAGACACCTAATGCATGGATTTTCATGTTGCCATGTTCAGTTCATTACAGTCATCATTTCTTTTGGTGCTCCTCAGCAATATATTTACATTTAAAGATCACTGAAGATTTATTATTATCAATAAAAGCTGGTAGTGTGTGCACGTATGACTTTCTTAACGGAATGAGGCCTGTCACAGTTGGAAACATAAATCAGGCAATGGTTTTAGAGGAAAGGGATGAATGTTTTAGAAAAGTAAAATTCAGCAAAAATAATTTAAAAGGCTTAAAACACACATTATCTCCAGTGATTTAAAGAAGACAAAAAGTGTGGGGGGGGGGATTTCAAATCCTTTCTACCAGTTGTTTCAACTTTTAAAAAAAAGGTCATCTGCTTTTTTTTTTTTTTTTTTAATTTGACATTTGCAGCAGGTGGTGCTATAGTCCTGCTGGCTGGTTTACATGAACCTCCAGAGAAAGACCCCCCAGAAGACCACTGGCGGCTTCTGAGAGCACCTGTCTGCCCATTGCCTCACCAACACAGCAGATGGTCGGACTGGGGAGTTTCTGCCAATTGGATGGGTAAGAAATTGTATCTCGGTATAATTTTAACTTGTTTTTCTCCTCTGAGTGAGGTGCATTATCTCTTCATATTTAAGGGTCATCTGCATCTATGCTTCTGTGGTCTGTTCCTATTTTTTCCCCATTTTTTCTCATCCTGACATTATTTTCTTTTTGAATTTTAAAAGCTTTTAAGAAAATTAGGGATATTCACACTTTGTGATATGTTACCAACATTTTTTTCTCAGTTTGTCAGTTATCTTTTGATTGTTCCATAGAGTATATTTTGTCATGCAAAAGCTTTCTGATTTGTGTAGTCAATTTTATCAATATTTTCTCTTATTGCTTCTCGTTCTTCTGGTTTCTCCCCCCTTATCTGTAGCTCTCTGAGCCATTTTGAAGCATATCCTAGTGTTCTATTTTTCCATGGACCTAGTCAGTCATGGCAACACCACTTATTAAAAGTCTACCCTTTCCCTGGTGACGGGATATACTGCCTTATTTTATATAAAATTCCCATATGCACTTGGTTACATATCTGGATTTTCTGTTTTGTTTTCTCCATTGGCCTTTCTGTTTAGTGATTCGCCTGTTTTTTGGTCGATGCTTGATTAGTCCAACTGAACAGACTGCATTCCTATAAACAATTGGTCCCTTTTATGAACCGGAAGGTCACATCCCATGAGGAGCAGGAAGTTTGCAGTCAGTTCTTAGCTTACAGACATTTGGATAGGCAGGCTTTCAACACTCCCCTCCTGAGCCCTGTTATTTGTGGGGACAGTCACCTCAGAGCATGATGTGCAAAAGACATGTTTAGCACCAGGAAGTGTCACTGAACTCTTAATTCTTAAAGTACTTGTATGAACAAGGCTATAATGTCTCAAGGTTTCCCATTTAATAGCACTGTGACTTAACATCTAGAGTTTTAAAAGATTTTATTCGGGGGTGCCTACGTGACTCAGTTGGTTAAGTGTGCAACTTTGGCCCAGGTCATGATCTCCTGGTCTGTGAGTTCAAGCCCCTCATCTGTGAGTTTGAGCCCTGCATCGGGCTCTGTGCTGACAGCTCAGAGCCTGGAGCCTGCTTCGGATTCTATGTCTCTATCTCTTTCTGCCCCTTCCCTGTTCACTCTCTCTCTCAAAAATAAGTAAACATCAAAAAAAATTTTTAAAGATTTTTTTTTAGGGGTGTCTGGGTGACTCAGTTGGTTAAGTGTCTGACTCTTGATTTTGGCTCAGGTCATGATCTTGAGTTCGTAAGATCAATCCCCAGGTCAGGCTCTGCACTGAGCACGGAGCCTGCTTGGGATTCTTTGTCTCCTTCTCTCACTTCCCCTCCCCTGCTCACATGCACACTCTCTATCAAAGTAAATAAATAAATAAATAAATAAATAAACTAACATTTAAAAAGAGTTTTAAAAGATTAAATCAAAGTTTTAAATTTTCTATAACCACGGAATTAATGAATAATTTCCTTGTGGCCTAAAAGATGACCACAGGTTGGGAGTGCAAGCTGGTGCAGCCGCTCTGGAAAACATTATGGAGGTTCCTCAAAAAAACTAAAAATAGAACTACCCTAGGACCCAGCAATTGCACTACTAGGTATTTATGCAAGGAATAGAGGTATGCTGTTTCGAAGGGACACATGCACCCCAATGTTTGCAGCAGCACTATCGACAATAGCCAAAGTATGGAAAGCACCCAAATGTCCATTGATGGATGAATGGATAAAGAAAATGTGATATATATATATGTATATATATATATGTATATACATATATATATGTATATACATATATATATGATGGAGTATTACTTGGCAATCAAAAAGAATGAAATCTTGCCATTTACAACTATGTGGATGGAACTGGAAGGTATTATGCTAAGTGAAATTAGTCAGAGAAAGACAAATATCATATGATTTCATTCATATGAGGACTTTAAGAGACAAAACAGATGAACATAAGGGAAGGGAAACAAAAAAATATATAAAAAACAGGGAGGGGGACAGAACAGAAGAGACTCATAAATATGGAGAACAAACAGGGTTCCTGGAGGGGTTGTGGGGGGGGATGGGCTAAATGGGTAAGGGACACTAAGGAATCTACTCCTGAAATCATTGTTGTATTATATGCTAACTAACTTGGATGTAAATTTAAAAAAATAAAATAAAATAAACCCATGACCACAGGTATTATACCCCCGAAAATAGTGAATATATGCTATTTTCATAGTCCTCTCTCTCTCTCTATATATGTATATATATAATATTTGGATTATTAATAATGATTATCTAAATTTTCTATATCCTTATATTTTGTTATTTAATCTGGAATTTTCCAAATTAAAATATTCTATAGTTATGGGTATAGAGTTTTAATATTATAAGCTGGAAAACATTTTGGAGGTGGGTGGTAATGATGGTTGCGCAACCCTGTGAATGTACTTAACATCTGCTAAAATGGTACATTTGAAAATAGGTAAGAGGGTAAAGTTTATATCATGTGTGTTTTACCACAATAAAAAAAGAAAAATTTCCTTATGGTTACGATTTTACCCATTTCTGTTTATTTAGATCTTACAACCAGGATGTGAATGGGAAAAAGCAGTTGCAGAAGGAAAAGTGTGATGCCACATCGACATAAAGTTTTAATTCATGCAAAACACGCTATTTTTCAAGGAGCAAAAGGCTTATGTATATGCAGCAAAAGGCTTAACATATGAATGGGACATATTTTCCTTTAAGAGAAAAAAAAATCCTTTTTTCATGCACAAGGGACTTACAATTTAAGCCCAGGTGCACCAGTATCTTACTGAGAGAGACAGAATCATCCTCACTTGTAGGTTGGCTCCTAGAAGGCTCCTGAACCAATCAGCCATGGGTCAGGGATTGCTGCCTCCCGTCTGCACAGCTGGGGTCAGTTGACTCACCTGTAGCCTGCAGTCCAGCCCCGCTCCAGCTTGGGGCTCATCTGAGGGAAAGTATTTAAGCACAGGAGCCTGCCCCTGCTAGGACGTTGAAACTTTTGGTCTTGGCGGTTCGGACAACAGTGAACATGGACTTCAAGCTGCTGGCAGTGAGATTCTTGTCTTGGGGGGAACTTCAGATGGTAAGCTCTGTCCCGGGGTTTGGAAGAATGGCGCTCTCTCTCTCTCTCTCTCTCTCTCCCTCCCACGTACCTCCTGTGGTTGCCAGAGGGCAGGCTGAGACCAGCCTACAGCACACAGGACAGATCAGGCCACCAAGCCAGTCTCCCTTGGTCTACAAGATCTTGGCATTACTTAAAACCAAGACATTTCACGTACATCTCCAGGTTGCTGGCTTTTCTTGGAAAAGTATGAAGCTCTGGCAGAGTTAGTACGTGACAGCTCCCAGTGGTCAGCAGGATCCCAGCACCAGTCCCCTTCCCCTCAATTGTCAGCTGTAACCACCAAGGTAACTTTTCCTCCCTATTTGTGTCCTTTTCTTCCCCTCCCTCTTACCGCCGTCACAGCTCAACACCCAAGGGGCTGCTTTTCCCCTCAGGGCTTCCAATTATGGAGGCCTGAAACTGAGGCCAGAGTGTGACCACTTGTTCTGGATTCTGTACGCCCCCAGGTGCCCTGGCCTAGGGGTCTGTTGCCTTACGAATAACCAAGGACCTGGAAGAAAGCTGCTTCTATCCACAGAAGGAGAACGCGAGTTGGCCTGAGAATTGGAAGGGAATGTTAAGAGCGTTCTGTGTTGGTGAGTGTTTCTGGGTGACCCTGAGCTACCTCTTTCTGGTGCCCCCCAGAACTATGGAGTGGGGTCACAACAGAAGCCCCAGACCAGATTTCCAGGGGAGTGTGGGGAGAGGCAGAGAATGAAGGTGACTTGTACGGAAAGCGCCTCCAGCTGGGCCACCGCAGCAGAGCGGGGTGGTGGCCGGAGGTGGGGGGGGTGAGAGGTGAGAGAAACCCACTCCCCCCCACCCACCCCCCCCCAGCAGTCCTCTGGGCTCTGGAGTGTTGTAGGGCGAGCGGGAGACCATTCCTCACTGCTTGGGAATGGTAATCCTCCCAGAAAGAGGAGCGGGGTACCTGCACTGGCCCCCTTCTTAGGAAGAGCAGCTGAGAAGAGACCAGGGAAGTGGAGGGGAGAGGACACGGGGCTGGGAAGGGCTTTAGCATTGGGGGCAGCAGGGGCCGGATGCCTCTGAAAGTCAGCACAAGCCAGCGGGCACTTGATGGCTGTTACTGCCGTCTCCCCAAAGTGAGAACAATCCCCCCTAGGAATTTTCTTCAGGGAGTGAAAAACAAAATAAGGGAGAAATCCTGAAAGCATGGGGGTACTAATCCAAAAGAGATTCAATCTCAAATAGAAAGGGTCAAAGTCTTTTGAAATCAGGAAGACTATTTTCTGCTGGAGGCAGACACTGGAGCTTCAGAGAAAATTACGTAAAATAATTCTCTTTGAGCCTAATAGGGGATGTTCCGTGCACCCAGGGCACCTGGGTGGCTCGGTTGGTTGAGCATCCCACTTCGGCTCAGGCCATGATCTCATGGTTTGTCAGTGCAGAGGCTGCTTCCGAACTTCTGTCCCCCTCTCTCCCTCTGCTTCTCTCCTCCTGCCTCCTCTCAAAAATAACAAGCTTTTAAAAATACATCTAGGGGCGCCTGGGTGGCGCAGTCGGTTAAGCGTCCGACTTCAGCCAGGTCACGATCTCGTGGTCCGTGAGTTCGAGCCCCGCGTCGGGCTCTGGGCTGATGGCTCAGAGCCTGGAGCCTGTTTCCGATTCTGTGTCTCCCTCTCTCTCTGCCCCTCCCCCGTTCATGCTCTGTCTCTCTCTGTCCCAAAAATAAACGTTGGAAAAAAAACTAAAAAAATATATATCTAAAAAACTCAGTGCACCTGTATGAAGTGTCTCAATGAGGGATTTCTGTGCCTTAAACACCAACCGAGCTCATCTGAGGGTAGACTTACACTCACCCCTTGCAAGGTTTCTCCTCCTCGGCACTACTGATCCTTGGGACTGTGTAATTCTTTACTGTGGGGGGCAGGTGGACTATCTTACGCACTTGGGATGTTTAACAACAACTCTGGCCTCCACCCACTAGATGTCAGTAGCATCCCCTTCCTAGCTGCAATAACCAAAACATGTATCTATTGCCAAGCGTCCCCTGGGGGCAGAAATCACTCCCCATGGAGAGCCACTTTGCTAAGGCTGTCTTCTCCCATTCGTTGGGTTGGGACCAGGGACACAAAGGAAAACACCTGGAGCCTGGACCCAAGTAGGAAGTGTGAGGATGATGAGGCCTGGCTGTATGCTGAGGTCGAGCACGTGGCAAGTTTCACCTGTTCACTTCCGGGTGGGGGGTGGTTTTAAGTTCATTTTGAGAGAGGACGTGAGGGGCAGAGAGGAAGAGAGACAGAATCCCAAGTAGGCTCCACACTCAGCGCAAAGCCTGCTTGGGATCTGCTCTCCCTGCCTCTCCTCTGCTTGCTCGTGTGCTTGCTCTAGCTCTCTTGAAACTTAAATGGTTTTCTTTTTTAACAAACACCTCCACTTTTCTTCTTCACTCTCCTAATTGGCTTCGAATTCAATGATTCCCTAGGGCAGCCTTTGTCATCGGAGAGCCTCTCCTGAAAAATGAGGGCAGTGTAGGCCTGAGTTAAAACTCGGACTTCTCCATATCCCCCAGTCCCATTCTGCCAGCCGAAATACCAGGCCCCTGCGACCCTCTTCGCTCTCCCCAAACCAGCAGACTTTCCTGACAGACCCCAGACTCCGAAGGCCTCAAACCTGGAATTTGAGGAAGTTAAATACTAATGGGGGACCGCGAAGACCACTAAAAAGTAATCTTCATTTGGAGGGAATGGGAAGAGAGCCCTCCTGTCAGGACAAGGTAGGTCCCCCCGTTCTTCCCAAGAGAACACCCCCTGGGAAAGGGGAAGGAGTGTCCCCTGTGTGATGTAAGTTTGCTTCCACAGGTCCCACCCACAGCACTGAGCAAGTCAAGGGACCACATCCTCAAAGAAAAAAATGGAATCTCCTATACAAGGAGGAGGCCAGGCCATGTTGTCAGAACCACAGCATGGAGCGGATGGAGAACAAAATGGGCTTTGGATTTCAGCCAGACCCAAGCTGAGGGCTGGTGTTGGAGGATCTAGCAAGATGTGGGAGGAGAGCAGTAGGAACTGGTAGGCACCGGTACCTCTATTGCAGAGATCCGTATCTCGCCGGAATTCCACTTTTAAGTCCCTGAAAACTAAGCTGGTTTTTTCCTGAATACTCCTGAGGAAATGTTCTTTTGATAGGTGGCTGAAATCCGCCATTTTGTTGGCAGCCTCTTTAAACTGGTGGGGTTTCCGGAGATTAGGGTTCCTGTGACAGCCACTGTGTGCATAAGCATCAACCTAAGCCTGTTCCACGTTGCTGCCTGGGTACTTGGGGTGGGTGGGTGGGGGGGAGGTGGGCAAAGGGACTCCAAATGTGAAGCTCCTGCCGTCTGCTGGGAAGCATGTAGAACGTGGCAGGTCTCCTTAGCTTGCAAGCAAGATAGTCTCAGACTCTCCACAGTTCTTGATCGTTTTGATAGAGTGGGATGCTGAATGAAATGTGGCTTTCTGGGAAAGAAAGGACAAGACCCGTTGCAGCCTGGGTTAGGGCATAGGAGAAGCAAATACCCTGGGATCTGGTAGCAAGTGCTCTTGGCTCAAGTGGTGGTGGGCTAAGAGCATTTCTCTGGCCTACCCGTGAAGGAGACTGACCGGTGCAAGGTGGGATTGAAACCTGAAACCCAAATAGTCCTGTTGGTGGTGGCTCACTCTTCCACTGGGAGATGCTATGAGCAGTTGATGGGCTGTTGGAAACAGTACATAGGCCTTGCTTGCTGGTGCAGAGCTGGTCTCTCCCTCTCCGCTGCTCCTGTATCCCTCCCACCAGCCACTGTAAGGAAAAAGCCACATCTAGGGAATACTGGATGGGGGCAGGGTGGGGACACAGGCGCCAAAGTCTCCATCCTACTTGGATCCAGGCAGGAAGGGATGCCTGGATGGGGCTCAAGGTCCTGGTGAGGAGAAAAACTAATGTGATCTTGGGTTATGGGATCCTTTGGGCTGACCCAATATGCTTTCTTTGTTGTGTCTACATCCGACTGTGGGAGTTTAAATTTCATTTTTTATTCATCATAAGTGTACTGCTTAATCCCCTTCACTTATCTGACCCATCCCCATCCCCCCCTTCTGGTAACCATCAGTTCTCTTTAGTAAGTCTTTTTTTTTTTTTTCTTCGCTCATTTGTTTAAATTCCACATGAGTGAGATCATCTGGTATTTGTCTTTCTCTGACTTCTCACATAGCATTGTACTCTGTAGCTCTAGCCATGTTACAAATGGCAAGACTTCATTATGGCTGAATAATCACATACCACATATTTATCCGTTCATCCATCGATGGACACTGACACCTTACATATCCTGGCTATTGTAAATAATGCAATAAACATTGGAGTGTATGTATCCCTTCGAATTTGTGTGTGTGTGTGTGTGTGTGTGTGTGTTACTTCTCTGGGTAAATACCCAGTAGTGCAATTACTGGAACTAAGGTAGTTAGATTTTTAACTTTTTGAGGAAGCTTCATGCAGTTTTCCAGAGCTGTTACACCAGTCTGTATTCCCACAAATACACAATGGTTCCTTTGTCTCCACATCCTTGCTAACACTTTCTTCGTGTGTGTGTGTTTGCCATCCTGATAGGACTGAGGTGATATCTTACTGTTTTGATTTGCGTTTTCCATATGAGTGAGTTGAACATATTTTCATGTCTGTTGGCCATCTCTAGGTCCTCTTTGGAGTAAATGTTGACATCTGCCCACTTGTTAAATGGACTGTTTTTTGGGTGTTAAGTTGTCGCTGTTCTTTATATATTTTTGTTACTCTTTGTTGGATACATCACTTGCAAATATCTTCTTTTCCTTCACTGTGCAGGAACTCTTTATTTTGGGGTAGTCACAATAGTCGTGTTGTATTTTTGTTTTTGCCTTAGGAGACTGATCTAGAAAAATATTGCTGTAGCTGATGTCAAATTACTGCCTGTGCTCTCAAGGATTTTTGTGGTTTTAGGTCTCCCACTTAGGTCTTTAATCCGTTACTGAGTTCTTGTTCATGGTGAAAGAGTGGTCCAGTTTCATTCTTTTGCATGTAGCTGTCCAGTTTCCCAGTACCATTTGAGACTTTTTCCCATTGTATGTTCATACCTCCTTATTAAAGATTAATTGAATTGTGGGTTATTTCTAGGTTTTTCTGCCCTATTCCATTGATCTGTTTACTTTTGTGCCAGTTCCATACTGTTCTAATTATTACTGTTTTATAATCTATAACTTAATCTGGAATTGACACTTCTCGTTTGGTTTTTCTTTTCCAAGATTTCTTTGGCTACTTGAGGTCTTCTATGGTTCCATACAAATCTTAGGGTTTCCATATACTTCAGGATTGTTCTAGTTTTGTGAAAAATTCTGTTGGTATTTTTGACAGGGATTGTATTAAATCTGCAGATTGTTTTGTGTAGTATAGACCTCTTAATGATATTCTTTCAACTCAAGTATGGAATGTCTTTCCATTTCTTTGCATCTTGAATTTCATCTGTTAGCTTTTGGAGTACAGGTCTTTCACCTCTTTGGATAAGTTTATTCAATAATTTACTGTCTTTGGTGCAGTTGTGAATGGGATGGTTTTCTTTGTACATCTTTTAATGCTTATTTTTGAGAGTATGAGCGGGGGAGGGGCACATAGGAGACCCAGACTCTGAAGCAAGCTCAGCTCTGAGCTGTCAGAGCCCAATGCAAGGCTCTAACTCCCAAACTGTGTGATCATGACCTGAGATGAAGTTGGATGCTTAACTGAGCCACTCAGGCACCCCATGAATGGGATTGTCTGCTTAATTTCACTTTCTGCTGCTTCGTTATTAGTGGAGACGAATACAAATTTCTGTACGCTGATGTTTAAAATTGTTTTTCTTTAAACTCCTCCTACCTCCCATATGGGGCTCAAATTCACCACCCCAAGATCAAGAGTTGCATGTACTACTGACTGAGCCAGCCAGGTGCCCCTGTATACTGATTTTATATCCTGTGACTTTACAGAATACAATAATCAGTTCTAATGGTTTTTGTTGGAGCTTTAAGGTTTTTTACATACAGTAGGTCATCTACAAGTAGTTTTATTTCTTTGCTAATTTGGATGCCTTTGATTTACGTTGTCTGACTGCTATGGCTAGGACTTACAGCACTATGTTGAATAAAAGTAGACCTCCTTGTCTTATTCCTGACCTTAGGGGAAAACTGTTTTTCACTATTGAGTATGATGTTCACTGTGGGTTTTTCATACATGGCCTTTGTTATGTTGAGGTATGTTTTCTCTAAACTTGGCAGAGTTTTTAACGTGAATACATGTTATACTTTGTCAAATGCCTTTTCTGCATCTATTTGATCATGTGGTTTTCATGCTTTGTCTTATTGATGTAATGTATCATGTTAAGTGAAAACTGAACCAGTCTTGCATCCCAGGAATAAATCCCACTTGATCGTGCTGTAGGATTTTTTAAATGTTTACTTGGATTTGGTTTGCTTAAATTTTGAGGATTTTCGCATCTATATTTGTGAGATATTGGCCTATGGTTGTGTGTGTGTCCCCCCCCCCCCCCCCCCAGCCCTTCAGATGTAGGTGTAAGGTTAGGTCGCAATTTTTCTTGAGGTAGACCTGTATTGCTATAAACGTCCCTCTTAGAACCACTTTTGCTGCATCCTGTAAGAGTTGTTATATGCTTGCCTTTCCCCATTCCAGAGGGGATTAGCCTGCTAGGGGAAGAGCTCTATATGGAAAAGGGCTTAGTAGGACTAACTCCACTGCCATTTGCTGCCAGTATGCGGGTCAGAATTCATCATGGGAGCCTCTACCCTCTGATGTCCGAAGTTCTCGCTACATAGGCTTCTGACTGCCAACCAACAAGACCTCTGTCTCCATGGCCCTGACCAGTGTTACACACTTCTGTCAGCAGGGGTGGTTGACAAACCTGAAAAAATCCGAGGGGCTGGGTGCCAAGTAAAATTTCTTCTGTTCGTATGGGTGGGTTCAGGATATTCCATCTCTCTAGCACTCAAAGGGGAAAAGGGGCTATCTTTGCCCTAACTTCTACATCCTAACCCCACAAACAAAGGACCCCTAACACCTTAGATTCTTCAAGCATTTGAGACCGAACAAGTTTGACTCTGCAGATTAGAGCCTTTAACAAAGGGAGACAGATTTTACCTGGACTTGCCCTTGGGGTTTTAAGACTTGTAGCCACATCAGAGGGACTCCTTTTGGAAAGCTGCTCTTAGCTCTTAGTGAGTTGGAATAATTGATCTGTGAAGGCCTTGTGATGCTCAGTTCTCAAATTGCCATTCTGGGGTTGGTTAACTTGGACTCTGAGACTAACAAGGGAGAAAAAGCCCAAAAGTCTTGTCAAGAAATGGCCTCCTCTATTCAAGAACATTGCCGTCTTGACCCCAGCAGTATCTTGTCTTTTCTTGGGGGGAAAAGCACACAATTCCTTATGGAAGCTTCAGTTACTGCATACACCCCGTTTGTCCCCAGCTGGAGCCAAAGACCCTAGCCCAGTGGGGCCATCTTCTGAGCCTACCACTCACTGGCTTGATAAAGCTTTAGAGAAGTTGAAACCTAGCAGTGTCCACTGAGCTGGTATAGCTGTTCCCCCTCAGAGCCAGCCCTGCAGTAGAAGTAGATGTGGTCACCCCATTGGGCAGAACACAGACGTGTGGCCTGTTGTCAATGGCCTGGCTGGCTGGGCAGGCTGTACTTCTCCAAGTGGAAGAACAATCAAAGATGTTACGCTTGCTGATTGAACTGTCTGGGTCACTCAGAACTGGCTTATGCCCAGGCATCTGAGACCTACTGGGATCAACTGTCTGATCGAACCTAACTCTGCTCTTGATGCAGAGGCTACTGTTGCATGTCAGCCTGTGACTTGAGCCGTAAGTTGACCTGCTTGTCCCACAGTGGAGATGGCCATATTGCAAGGGAGGTTTCCCCTTCTCCTGCTTTACAGATGGATTTCAGCAGCCCTTTGACCACCCCCACCTGTGGCAGTCAGGGCCTGTCTCGCCCCTGATAGTACTTCAGGTTGTTTATCAGCCTCTTCCCTGAAAGGGATGCCCAAGGGATTCCAACTTAAGTATCAAGTTTTATAAAAAGGTCTGTCTCTCACCTGATTCTTGATGAAAAGCTCGAATGAGTAAGGGATGACTGGACAGAAAGTGGCTATAGCCACTGGCATGGGACAGAAGAACTGGGTGGCGGGGAACAACAAAGCAGCTCAGGTGGGGGGAGGAAGGGCATTAATGACCTGTCTTTCAGAACTGTCCTCAGCTGTGTTGTAGGGGAAAGTCCACGGTAGGTCCCTCCCAAATGGGTGAAAGAAATTTACTGGCTGAGTCTGCCCTCCTCGGTCAGATGGCTCTGACCATTCTATGACGTAGATAGATGTGACCCAGCTAGCACTGGGACAAACTAAACGGTCTTAAGACCTTCCAAATGGATGAGCCGGAGACCCAAAGACTTTCCATCGGCTAGGAGGCCATGTTGGAGCTGCTGTCAACCTGCGCTTTCTGCAGAACGTAGATCCTAGTTCAGGGAACTTCCCAAAACTAAACTCTTCCAAGGGCACTATATTCTCTCCTGGGATTGTATGGCTTATGTGGAAGCTACACATCAGCTTTTCTCTCTCCTAAAACAGTGGCTTACACCTGAAGAGGTCACCTGGAAGTGTTTAAGGAGGCACCTCCTTGGTCCTAGTGGGCACCCAGGTCAGCCTTAATTCTCTGGCTTGGGTTGTTATGGATGAGGAAATTACCCTAGACTTCCCCCTTGGGGGCCAAGGTAACTGCAATTGTTAATACATCCTGTACCTTGTGGATTAATGCTTTAGTTGCTACAGAAACCTAAAGAAAGAGCCACTTGTGTAGATGGACACTAATGGCTTCGTGGGCTTGCTTCAGCTGGAACCCTGGGGTATACCTGAGGACAATATTGCAGATTCTGATATTGTTAGAGTACAAATTGAATGGATCTGGTCTTGACTCCTGTTGGCTTAACTATGCCAGTCAGTGAACCATTATGATTTTTCATAGGAAAACTTGCCAGAAGCCAAGACAATATAGAAATGAGGAGTGAACATTGGGGAGGGGAGCAGCCAATCTTCAATGGCATTTCCGTATGTGTCGTGATCACTTACATCTGGATTTTTTCATGTGCCTGGGTGTCCGACTGGGAAGACAGAAGGGTAGAAGGCGAAATTGCACTACTAGGTATTTATCCAAAGGCTAAAAAATGCTGTTTTGAAGGGGCACATGCACTCCAATGTTTATAGCAGTGCTATCAACAGCCCAAATGTCCAACTGATGAATGGGTAAAGAAGATGTGGTATAGATATATACAAGGGAATATTACTCCGTGATCAAAAGAATGAGATCTTGCCATTTGCAATAACATGGATGGAACTAAGCAAAATAAAGAGAAATATCATGATTTCACTTGTGGAATTTAATAAACAGATGAACATAAGGAAAGGCAAGTAAAAATAAGATAAAAACAGGGAGGCAAACCATAAGAGACTCTTAAATGCAGAGAACAAACTGAGGGTTGCTAGAGGGGTGTTGGGTGGGGGGATGGGCTAAATGGACAAGGGGCATCAAGGAGGGCACTTGTTGGGATGAGCTCTGGGTGTTATATGTAAGTGATGAATCACTAAATTCTGTTCCTGAAATCATTACACTGTAAACTAAAATATGAGAAAAAGCAAAAAAAAAAAAAAAAAAAAACCCACATTTTTAATCTGTGGGGAAAGATTGAATTATATTCCAAATACAATTGGTAGAACTTCAGAATCAACAAAAGGGATACACATCTTTGATGTTCTAGGAAAAGCATCCCAGTCTTACTGAATACAAAGCAACCACGTTCATTTCTGGTGATGATGAAGCAATGTTTTAAGCTTTTTACATGCCAATATTACAATTTACTGGTTTTGTAACTGAACCCACGTTCATCTGCCCGACGGGCAGCAAAGCCAACCCTGGAGACTTCAAGGATGCAGAAAGAAAGGGCAGTCAAATTAAGAGTCTGGAGAGCATGCCTCAATGGCTAATTCTTACAAGTGCTTGCCTTTAAACCAAGGAAATAAATCTCTTTTTACAAGCTGATCTCAGCAATACCACCGAAGGTTAGAGAAAATATCTCACACTGACAACGTACATGACCACATACAAATATGCAAATCAGGTGCAAACAAAATCTTAAAGGCCCAATTTCCAAATATCTCCCTTTTACAAAATCACAAGATGGTGTAATTTATACATCCATTATTGGCCATTTTTCTCCAGAGTCAAATGAATATTTCTGTCAAACAATGTTATAAAAAAAAATTGCCCAGTTTTGGAAAATACAGCCCAAAGGGGCTGCAGGCAGGAAATGAATTGTCATTTCCCGTTTTCTAGTTAGAACATGGCTGGTTTTATCTAAAGATACCAAAAGCTGTGGCAACAAACCAAAGCTTAGAGTACCTCTGTGAGCATTCATGTGTTCCTCTCTGAAAGTCAGGGTTTCATCAATTGAACCAAATGGCTTTCTAGTTAACCCCTTCTTGCTCCATTAAGGAGCAAGAAAAAAGAGGGTAAGAGAGCCAACCCACATGGGAGGAAGGAGAACTTACCCTCACGGGGTACTCGCCAAATGGAAACTAAAAAAGACCCAGAAACAGGTTTCTTTGCCACAAGAATTAAATTAAGCATCAAAGAAGGTCGGTGGCCCTCTGTCAGGGTGGAGTCCTGGGGACAGTCCCTAGGACAAAGAGCCTAGGCAGCTGCTTGCCTTCCTCATGGGACTTGTGTTACAGCTGGGGACCCATGAACCACAGGCAAAGAGCGTGTGGCTGGGGCTTGCCTAATTTGTAACTGACCCTGGCTTTGTGAGCCTGACACACAGCAAAGCCAGACTGTGGGATACCAAGGCAGTCAAATGAGGAGATGGGAGAACAAGCCTCAAATCTGTCTCCCAGAAGCAGGACAGTCAGGGATAGCTAGCTAGTTAATATTTTTTTATTTTTAAGTATAATTTATTGTCAAGCTAGCAAACATACAGTATATACAGCGTACTCTTGGCTTCGAGAGTAGATTCCCATGATTCATCACTTACATACAACACCCAGTGCTCATCCCAACAAATTCCCTCCTCAATGCCCGTCATCCATTTTCCCCTGTATCCCCTCCCCGCACCACCCCCCCCCGCCCCATCAACCCTCAGTTTGTTCTCTGCATTTAAGAGTCTCTTATGGTTTGCCTCCCTCTTTCTTTGAGACTATTTTTTCCCTTCCCTTCTCCCATGGTCTTCTGTTAAGTTTCTCAAATTCCACATAGGAGTGAAAACATGTCTTTCTCTGACTGGTTTCTTTCACTTAGCATAATACCCTCCAGTTCCATCCACACTGTTGCAAATGGCAAGATTTCATTCTTTCTCGTTGCCAAGTGATATTCCATTGTGTCTATAAACCACATCTTCTTTATCCGTTCATCAGTTGATGGACATTTGGGCTCTTTCCATAATTTGACTATTGTTGAAAGTGCTGCTATAAACATTGGGGTACATGGGCCCCTATGAATCAGCACTCCTGTATCCTTTAGATAATTCCTAGTAGTGCTATTGCTGGGTTGTAGGGTAATTCTATTTTTAATTTTTTGAGGAAACTCCACACTGTTTTCCGGAGTGGATGTACCAGTTTGCATTCCCACCAACAGTGCAAGAGGGTTCCCATTTCTCCACATCCTCACCACCATCTGTTGTTGCCTGGGTTGTTCATTTTAGCCATTCTGACCAATGTGAGGTGGTATCTCATTGTGGTTTTGATTTGTATTTCTGATGGTGAGTGCTGTTGAGCATCTTTTCATGTGTCTGTTGGCCATCTGGATGTCTTCTTTGGAAAAGTGTCTATTCATGTCTTGTACCCATTTCTTCACTGGATTATTTTTTTTAGGTGTTGAGTTTGGTAAGTTCTTTATAGATTTTGAATACTAACCCTTTATCCGGTATGTCATTTGCAAACATCTTCTCTCATTCCGTTGGTTGCCTTTTAGTTTTGCTGACTGTTTCCTTTGCTGTGCAGAAGCTTTTTATCTTGATGAGGTCCCAATAGTTCATTTTTGCTTTTATATTCCTTGCCTTGGGAGACATGTGGAGTAAGAAATTGCTGCAGCTGAGGTCAAAAAGATTGTTGCCTGTTTTGTCTTCTAGGGTTTTGATGGTTCCTGTCTCACATTTAGGTCTTTCATCCATTTTGAGTTTATTTTTGTATATGGTGTAAGAGAGTGGTCCAGTTTCATTCCCCTTCATGTTGCTATCCGGTTCTCCCAGCACCACTTGCTAAAGAGACCATCTTCTTTCCATTGGATATTCTTTCCTGTAGTCAGAGATATTTAAAGGCAAAGGAGAAAAAAAAAAAAAGGTCTGGGTAATAAGTTGCAAAGGTACTTAGTACATCTGTTAACCCTCTGGTTACCAGTTTCATTTCCATACAGGCACTTCATGTGTTTTCCTTGGATTTTAGGGAATGTTGGGAAGTTTGGGGTTCTGTGTAACACATTATTAATTTTTCCTACCTAAAATACCAAGTGGGGGCGCCTGGGTGGCCCAGTTGGCTAAATTTCTGACTTCAGGTCAGAGTCACACAGTTCGTGAGATCTAGCCCTGTGTCAGGCTCTATGCTGACAGCTCAGAGCCTGAAGCCTACTTCGGATTCTGTGTCTCCCTCTCTCTCTGGCCCTTCCCCACTAGCGTTCTGTCTCTCTCAAAAATAAACGTTAAAATACCAGGTGTTGGTGAGGATATGGAAGAACTGGAAATCTCATACACTGCTGATGGAAACGTAAAATGATGCAGCCACTCTAGTCTGTCAATTTCTTTAAAAACTTAAACACACACCTAGTAAATGGCCCAGCTATTCCACTCCTAGGTATGACCCAAAAGAAGCATGTCCATAGATAGACTTATACGTGAATGTTCATTGTGCTTTAGTTATTAAAGCCAAGTGTCCAGTAACAGATGACTAGATTAAAAATTTTAGTACATTGTAAAACAGGACACTATTCAGCAATAAAAAGGAACAGACTACTGACGAGCACAAAATCAATGAGCCTCAAAATAATTACGCCAGCTGAAATTAGCCAGAACAAAAGAAGCATACATACCGGTGACAGCATTGACATAAATCTCTAGAAAATGCAAAAAATTATGTGCATAACTGGGGCGCCTGGGTGGCTCAGTCGGTTGAGCGGCCGACTTCGGCTCAGGTCACGATCTCACAGTCCGTGAGTTCGAGTCCCGTGTTCGAGGGCTCTGGGCTGACGGCTCAGAGCCTGGAGCCTGTTTCAGATTCTGTGTCTCCCTCTCTCTGACCCTCCCCCGTTCATGCTCTGTCTCTGTCTCAAAAATAAATAAACGTAAAAAAAAATTAAAAAAAATTATGTGCGTAACTAATTCAGCCTTGACAGAAACATGGAGAATGAAGGTAGCTATGTTAGGTTGTGGGAATCCTGGCACTGGATAATCGTTGTCTGTGCTGTTGACCAGGTCTTATTTCCTGGCCAGGCTCTCCTGAACAATCTGGCACTCCAGCCCTCTTTCTTTACCAAAATTGTCTATTCTAATAACCAAAACATATCCATCATAAATTTCTTGAAACCAACAGAACAGTGTTTCTGAAATGCTAATTTTTAACAACAGCTAGTATCTTAATGGGCTTGCTTCCAGGAACAGACAGTTTCAACTAAAGTTCTGGGACAGGAGAAATCAAATGACAAAGTCCTCTAAGCCAAGAATAGAGATTTGGAATCTTTATCCTTGTCCTTGAAATCCCCAAATAACCTCAGGGTGTCCTAGTTTGATATTTACTCTGGGAGTTTATTTGACATTTATCTAAATTTCCTCCATTCAGGTTTAAGTAAGTCATGATATTTGAAGAAGAGCAGTAATGGGACAGCTTATAAATATCTCTTTCATCCTACAGTCATGTATAATCGAATGCCCATCTTACTGAAAGCACTCTGAGGGGTTCAGTTTGGCAAACCTGTTTATTTTGGGGGGGGGGGGAAGAGGCCATGTATAGAAAAGAGGACCGGCAAACTTCTTTCTCTAAAAGACCACATAATAAATATTTTAGGCTTTGCAGGCCAAGAGGTGAAAATCAAAAATATTATGTAGGTACCAATATAATAACACAGAAAACATATTTTCATATTTCTGATGAAATTTAAAATATATTGAGTATAATTTATTTTAATATAGGTCTATTAGAATAATGGAATTGGAGGAGGGAATAACATTTTGCTTAATTGGGGTTGAAAAGTACTGTTTCTAATATCACATAGATTGCAAATGTTCTTGGCTCACGGGCTATCCAAAAATAGGCAGAGGGAAGGATTGGCCTGTGGGCTACAGTTTGCCAACCCCTAGTAAAGAAAGTGTGGTTTCAATGTTTAAAGTATTCCTGAGGTTCTGGCTAATGTTACAGGGAGAAAAGAGAAAAAAGAGAAAGAGACATGTAAGGATTGGAAGACCTACATTAACATGTATTTGCAGATAATATGACCATATCTATAAAACCAACAGAATCCACAAAGTATTAGATTGATTTTATTGTAATAAAAAAATGCCATCAAGGTTGCTAAAGAGATCAACTTACAAAAATCAATAACATTTCTCTATACCAGCAAAAACTCATGATAATAACTAATGGTTAAAAAACCCAGAAAACAAAACAAACAGTGAAAGTATATGGGAACCAACAACCAAGAACACACAAGAAAATTAGAAAATTACTAAGGAGAAGGGCGCCTGGGTGGCTCAGTCGGTTAAGCCTCTGACTGGCTCACGGCATGATCACACAATTCGTGAGTTCGAGCCCCACATCAGGCTCTCTGTTGTCAGCACAGAGCCTGCTTGGGATCCTCTGTCTCCCTCTGTTCCTCCCCTGCTTGCTCACTCTTTCTCAAAAATAAATAAAAAACATTACTGAGGAGAAAACGTAAAAACTCTAAGGAAGGACATAGAAGATTATCTGAATAAATTGACAGACTTGGGGTTCACTTGGTTTTGGCCCAGTGGGTCCTGTGTCAGTCTTCTGACCTCCAAAACTTGTGCGGTTTGAAGCCACTAAATTTGTAGTGATTTGTTACAGTGAACAGAAAATCAATCTGGGACCCATTTCTCCTGTCCAGCTGAATGCCAAAGAAGAGTCCTCACTGCATTTGATGCACAAGCAGAGTTTCCTCGCATATACTTTTAACTCTTGGAAGGAAACGTGGTACATATGATCTACAGAGTAATCTTAATTCACATTTGCCTGCATTTGGAGTATTATTGTGTGGTGCTTGTTGCAGTAGATGTATTTCCCTTCCTTTAATCAGCTCAATTTGTTTTCAGACCCAAGAATGTGCTGATGGGCAATGAGATAAGAAACTATTAAAAAACAACTAAGAATTTAAATATGATGGTGGAAAATTCCCAAGGAGATTGGCCCTCCAGTTCCTGAACAGTGTACGAAGAAACAATAGCATAGCTCCCTGCGATGGCTGCTTCCACCATAAATTTCATCTGATGCCGGATTCATTTGATACTCTAGAAAACAGGTTTGAAAACTCAATGTCCTTCTCTCTGTGTCTTTTTGGTGAGCTAATCTGGGTTGACATCAGCAAGATGGTGGAATAGGCGGTGTGACCCCTCATCGCATACCCCAACAGAAACACCTATTTTAGCAACCACTCATGGATGAAAATAACTTTGTGGGAGTTGGGAAGTACAGGTAAGAGTTTCAGTGTGAGCTCCAGCTGCCATCTTGACCTAGGAACAGAGGGTCTTTTTGTGCTTCCCTCTTGACTGACATGTGGTACACCCAGCCATCTTCCCTCATCGATCATCACTGTGGCCCTCCTTGCACTGTTATTGTTGGCAATGTCTTAAGCACTCCTCAGGGTTATGTTGGGCCATGCCCCTCTGGGTAACAGCTGTTCTATCCCTTAAGTGCTAACATTTAAAAATGAGGGGTCCTAGATTTTCTTGAGTTCTGGCATCGGGGAGATGGCTACTCCATTTTGGTAGACTTGTTTAATCACTGTGTTGTATACCTGATACTAATAACAGCATTGTCTGTCAACCACACTTCAATTAAACAAAAAAAAAAAGGATCTTCGCATGCATGACAGGTTGACTTTCTACAAAGTCTACTGACATATTTCAGCCAGTAAGACCAAATGCTTAAGTCTGGAGCAATTAAGTCTGAACCTAACTTATTCTTCTGACCTGGAGGCAGAGTAAGATGTGGGGAGGGTCACATGCCTATAAAGCTCTCCCTAATTAACCGTACATTCATAATGACTGAGTCATTCTTTTTGTATGACAACTCCCACCCAGGTCTTGCTCTGCCCCAACACCCATGTATAAGTTTTACACTGTTGCAAAAGGATTGTAAGTGGAAGATCATTACTTTCCTTTTCCCTTTCCCTGTAAGCTCCCAAAAGAAGAGGCTGATAGCATTTTGCCTCCTTGATGCCTCCTGACTGTACCAAGCCCAGATTATTGAAGGTAGGTATTGCTCACACTTAATGGGATCTCACTTAATATGTTCACAACAGATAACAGTGGTGATTGAAGGAACTTTTCCAAGAGTATGGAAGGACACTAACCATCTAATAGGACGGATGACACAGAGAAGCTAAAATATGGGGACATGTCCTGAAACATGTTGAGCTGGTACCAGCCTCAGCAACAGTCCATGGAGAAAGAAAATTCTAAGACGGGGCAAATTATGGGAAAGTTTATCTTATCAGATCACCAAGAAACAGGCAAATCAAAGGGCAACCAGCACTCATGGGGACAGAGAATTACTGCAGAGGGAGAAACTCAGGAAAGATTCTGAGAAGCTAGAGAAGGATTATGGGTGCAGAGCCAAGGAGGTCCCCCCATTTGCTTTTTGTCGGCCCCACACTCCCATATACACAAACCACAAGACTGCAAGGCTAATCATTTATTGACCAGGTATAGGAAGTTCTTATTCATGACAGAGTTCTCCTGGGTATGGGAAAGACAGCTGGAAAATTTGGAGAAAATCTTGAAATCTTGGTTGGTTGATGTTTTCCTAGACAATTAAGGAAGATTCTGAAGATGCAGAGATAATGCTTTCCTATGTGATTATGATGGAAATCAGGTCACAGCACTTGTCACTAGATGGTGTGGGGACCACAGAAGGGAAGATCCTGGAGCTCAGGTAAGGAAGCATTCACTCAACACTAAATAAGCAAATGAAAAAGAGAACACAGAAACTTATTAAGCATTCCTTGGATTGAATTGAAGCAAAAAGAACTTCTGTTATAGAGACAAATGGTGAATAGTAGATGTCAAGCTGTATTGTAACATGTTATTTGCCAGAATAGGGGAGGGAGGGCAATGAATAAATGCCCCCCCTTTTTTCTACTGCTGATCTCATATTTATTGTCCCCAAACTGAATCTATGAAAAAAAGAAAGCAATGAAGGATCCGAGGCTTGTTCTGCCACCTTCAGCACTAGAAGTTTTGAAGAGTTTTAGATAAATTGAGAGATAACGGCAAAGCCATAGCTACCTTTTATTAAATGTCTGCTTTACGCAAGCTACATTATCTGAATGAAGCTCCACAATAAATCTAAGGTAGGAAACTGATGAGAAGATTCAGTGTCTGTTTTCCAGCTTAAAAGACAACTGGAAGTTCAGACAGCTCTATTCCCAGGTGAAAAGTTAAGGATGTACAAAGATCAAAGGAAGAAATGTTTGTTGTAAATTGGGAGGGTGAAATGCCTTCTGGGCTTGGAAGACCAACCATAAACACAGAAATGGATGTGAGTTTCATACTCGTGTCCTATTACCCTTTCTCCATTTCAAATTTTAAGTCTTAAAGATTTTTAGCATGTCATCAATTACTGATGTCTTTTGCCAGCATTATGTCCACATGGTAACTCTGCAGGGTAGACATCATTATTCCCTTGGTAAATGCTTAGGTCATTTGTTCAAAAGTTCATGGTAGGAATGAGTCCTGAACCCAGCTCCTCCAATTCCACATCTCAAGCTCTCCTCACAAGCTTCCTTACCAAATTATTTTTATTGTCATCTTTGGACACAAACTCCTAATGCTTTTGGAAGGCACTGATCCCAGGGCCACCCCCTTTCCATCAGAGATCACCAACCTGGAGTCCTGGGCCGCTTCACTTCCTCGGGCCTGTAAACAGCGATCTGTAGAGACAGAACACATACAAACACCGAACCCAGTTTATTTGCCAGAGAGAAACCAAATGATTCTCTAGGTTAAGGCAAAGGGGACTAATTGGGGGTACTGCCTTCTCTTTTTTTTTGTTGTTGTTGTTGTTATTGTTTTTTCCCCCTTCAGTAACATGGGAATTTAAGAAGAGAAAACTAGAAAATAACAATACTTACCAACTTCAGTCAGGTCAAGTATGTTTTCTTTAACAATCCCATGTTCTTGGCAGTATTTCACAAACTTTTCCTTGAGTTTTTGACTCACATCTGGTTCTCGGGCTGTGGGGAGAGTGACAGTAACTGCTGTGTCTTATGTATTTGTCACTGAGGCTCATAAGGGGGTGGCTCCAGATGGATGGAAAATGGACAGCACTGATTGGGTGCTTAGGCAGAAGTCTTGGGGATGAGTTATAACCTGTCTTGAATTTGACATCTTTAGGATATGGTTCTGGCAGGAAGACAGATTACCAAAGGTGAGCATCTGTCTTCAGAGGAGGAGAGACATTCCAGGATAAAAATTGGGAGGACCACTTTGTCTCCAGGTTTACCTTCCTTCCCCTCCTTCCCCACCCCAAGATGAGTGGCAGCATGAAAATACCGTACCATAGAACTCTACCAGTTGGAATGGTCTCTTGTCAAAATTCAGAAGATGTAACAGGATATACTCATCATAGACCGTTTCAACTATGCTAAATACATTGTATCCATCATCTGTGGAGGAAACAGAACACAGTTCAGAACTTGTGCCACCGTGTGCTGGCCTCTCAGAGCTTGATAGGTCAGAGCTTGTTAGATCCACAGGAAGTAAGGAAACCCCTTTACTTATTTTCAACCACGAAACAAATTCAAGTGCATATCCTGGAAGATATAGAGAGTAATAGAGTAATACTTAATGCCTTCATTTACATCTCCCTGGGCTTCATGAGGCGACATCCAAGGGATACTGGTATTTGACTACTAGTAGAAAAATTCAGCCATAGCAGCAACTTATGCTCTATCATCCTCCCTGAGACTCACCCACCTCCCTTGACCATTTCTGCCAACTATGTGTCTATCCTCTCTATAGGCCCACTGGCATTACATACCCAGTGCTCTATATCCTGAGCGATGATGTGCTATAGCAATGACCAGCAGACATCATCAGAAAGTAGGCAGGGAATGAGAAGCTGTCCCACCACTTATTTTGTCAATTTTCTTGCTGGAGGTACATATAAGCAAACTACCTTCTTTATCTGATGGTATTATGTGCCAGGCATTGACTTTTTTTACCCAAGGTTCTTCCAGATTCAGGATTTGGCTATTAGATGGCCCCTCATTATATAATGTACATAAGCTACTGATCAGGAATTGGTCAAGATCTTGAAGATATTGGTGTTTATTAAATTCTTGGAGTGGAAGTAGAATTTAGAAAGACTTTTTAATATACTTACACATAACACTATATACACCATCCTTTGTTTTGTCAGCAACCAGAAATATTTCAGTACACTTTCCATTCTCTCTGTAAAACAGAATAAGCTGATGTCCAAGAGATATTGATGCCCCAGCTCCCTCACACTCTACCTATAATTTGCGTTTCTGATTCCACTTCACTGTTGAACATTTTTGGGGTACAGTTTCCAAAGAGCTTTTATTTACATTATTTTACTTTGTGATACTTTAAGAATGAGTCAACTACTTCCATTACTGTCACTCTGCCACTACCTCCCACTATTATCACTACAACTACCTGTCTAGATAATTAGCTTAGTGTTCACCATGTGCCAGCCTCTCACATTACCTCACATGGTCCTTGCAAAAAAAACCATTAAAGAGAATTATCATCCTCTTTACCCAAGGGAAAATTGGGGTGGAAACAGATGAAGTTTCTTGGTCATACATAAGACATTCAAGAGAGAGACAGGCTGTCAATTCCAAGTCCTGTGCTCCAAACTTATGCTGTACTGTTACATTACTTATGATTCTGATACCCTCTACCCCGTCCGTACTTCCTCTACTCCTATTTGAATTTGTTTCTGTCATAATTCTTATCTTTGAATCTAGAAAAGGCCCAGGTTCTTCAGGTCCTGGATCAGTGTCAGATAATGGACTCTTAATACAAACCCAGAAGGTATGTGTACCCTCACACACACAGAATTCCAACACCATATTCAGACTCCCATGTTTCCTCTCCCAAGTGACAAAGACCACACTTACTTTGTATGCAATACAAAGGCCAGAGAAGAGTTGTCCAGGGCTTTGATGTGTTCGACAAAAACCCTCATGCTACCATTTTCTTCTATCTTTTCCTTAACATCTGAGGCCAAGAGAATGGAATACCACTCTCCTGAAATCTGCAATAAATCAGTAACATGATTGGGTAAGATAAAGGGGAGAGGGAACTCCATAGGAATACTTGTCTCCTTGAACCTGGCCTGTGTGCCAGGACTCATAATAATGATGTGAAGATGGAAGTAGAACTCAGGTCAATTGGTACTACATCTAGGGCTCTTTCCACCATCCCTAAAGCAAGAACAGAGGTCCCCAAGTGTTCTCTTTTAATACGGTACAATTGCTCTTAGTCAAAAGTCTGAAACCACCCCTTTGGTCTAATACATCAAGGAACTCCTGTTCTCTGGTAGGGCCACGTTACTTCAGAATCCTCCACGCTACCCCACAAGGGCAGACGCTACTATACTCTACAGACTCTACCTTTGAAATATCGATGTTGCTTCTCACAACATTTTCTTCCTCATGGGCACAGACTAGAGTCAGCCCTAGACACAGCAACAGCAGCTTCATCTTGGCAGGAAATAGCACGGTCTTCCCTACAGTCACTGGGAGCGAGTCTCTCCCTGATGGTGGCTCCAGTCCCTGGCTCCTCTGTTTTTATATCTGTTCTGGGTCCAGTTTTTTCGTCCATTGGACACCACCTTCCCTCCTCCCACTCCACGAAACGGTATATCATTCACTGGTGTGAGGCCAAAGACTGTTCTTGCCCTTTTGAAACTTGGCAATCTCCTCTCTTTTAGATCTACTTAATGACCTTAAATTTCTCAAAACACACACTCAAGAAAAATGGTGGAAAAAACCCTGCCTTTTGGAACCAGATTTAACTGTGGATCTGGCTTGGAATCAGCCAATTATGTGAGGCAGGAATGGAATAAAACTTGGAAAGGGAATGTGTAGGAAATCTATGTTCCATTGTTCAGATGGTGTGCAGAATTGGGTGCATCACTTCAATTTTACTAATTTCAGAAGCAAAGACACTGCCTCTACCAAAGATAGTACCTTCCACAAAGCAGTAAAATAGAGTTGATGCAAAACAGGTTTGAATAAAATAATGAAATATGGCTTCTATTCAGTATATTTAAATTTCTTTTCCTTATTCTCTGAACTCAATCACTACGTTTTTTTCTTTCCCCACAATGAATGGACAAGTGTTTAATCACTGAGTATACCTCACTATACCATATGCCCCATAAGAGAAATGGAGAAGTACAAGATATCATCCCTTGCTTCAAGTAACTATCAATGGAGTTGGGGAAATACTTCATATAATCAATAAAAACTTAACACTACAAGCATATGAAATAACCCAACTGAGTGGGATTAAGTCCATACCATTGTAGGTCAGAAAAGGAGTGACACTAGAGAGGTGGTATCACGTAGAAAGGGCTTAAGAGCACGGCTTTGGGGGTGCCTGAGTGGCTCAGTTGGTTAAGCATCTGACTCTTGATTTCGACTCCGGTCATGATCTCACAGTTCATGAGTTCTGGCTCTGCACTGACATCATGGAGCTTGGTTAGGATTCATTCATTCTCTCTCTCTCCCCCTCCCCACCCACCCCCCCAATAAATAAATGAACATTTAAAAAAAGAGGGAGCATGACTTTGGAGTTATGTAGATCTGGGCTTCCTTCCTATTTCTGTCATTTTGAAGCCATGAGGACAGATTTAACTTCCTGTGATACTTAGTTTCCTTATACATGCCTCATAGATTACTAAAGGGATTCAATGAGATGTGTATAGAAAGAACCCTCATCATGTTTAGCACATATTGGGCTGGTAGGGTCAGAGAATTATTTCTGGAGAAGGTGGGACTTAGCATAGGTCTTGAAAGTTAGAAAGGGGCTTGTTAAAGTTATGGTTCATTTCTGCCTTGTGCCTTGTCCCCTTTTTCACTTCCCCCAAACAGAAAGAGGTTGGTATCAAAGAAGGAGCTGGGTAGAGAGCAGTGAACCTAGGGGTTGTGGCATTCACTCTGTGGCTCGCTTTAAAAAGTCTTGCCAGCTCCTGTGTGGCCATTCCTAATTTATGTTCAACTGATATCCAGGCACTGGTATTTTGAGGTCTATATAATTTTAGCCATTATGGGCTGGTTATGGGTTTTCTATCCCTTGAGATGGGAGAACTGACCTTCAATTGGTGGCAAAGTCTGTGTACTTTATTCCCTCCGTTTGATTAACCAAAAATCAATATCCCTGTAGTCATTTTTTGTGAGAAATTGGCAAATATATTTTAAAAATTTGAAAATGCAAAGGGTCTAGAATAGCTAAAATAAATTTGAAATTGATGAACAAGTTGGCAGATAAACATTGTTCTATTTCAAGATTTTTAAAATAAAGCTACCATAATAAAGACAGTGTTGTATTAATGACTGATTTTTGACAAAGGATATATTCTCAACAAATGATGCTGGGGAGTTCAATCCTTATGTTGTATACAAAAATTAACTCAAAATGGATCATAGACACAAATTGAAAAATCTAAAGCTACAAAACTTTTTTTAATGTCTATTTTTGAGAGCACAAGCAGGGGAGGGGCAGAGAGAGAGAGAGAGACAGAATCTGAAGCAGGCTCCAGGCTCTGAGCTGTCAGCGCAGAGCCTGACATGAGGCTTGAACCCACAAACCGTACATGGTGACCTGAGCCAAGGTCGGACACTTAACCAACTGAGCCACCCAGGTGCTCCTACAAAACTTTTCAAAAACAGAGAAGAAAACCTCTGTGACCCTACGTTAGGCAAAGATATCCTAGATACAATACCAAAAGCATGAGTCATAAATTGGATATCATCAAAATCAAATAGTTCTGTTCTTTAAAAGTCATTCTTTAAAAAGAATGAAAGACAAGCCACAGACCAGGAGAAAATACTGGCAAATATATATACATATATATATTTACACACACACACACACATAAAAACAGAAGCCTACTGTAATGAAGACCAAAGACAAGCCACAGACTGGGAGAAAATACTGGCAAAAAAAAAAAAAAAAATATATATATATATATATACACACACACACGTGTGTATAAAATGTATATATATGCACACACACATATAGACATATATAAAAACAGAGAAGCCAATAGTAATGAAGATGAATAAAAGGAGAAAAAAAACATAATGTGATTCAATTAAAAACCAATCACTTAATTTCAGGTACAGAGCCAGAATTTTTTCCCTCCAGATGACTGAAGCTTCATCTAAGGAACACACGCTTTAAAAGACTTCAGCCCTCTCCCAGTCCAGTGAAGAGGGGTAGAGAGGGTCTCTGGGAAGTAAAGGTTTTGTGGAGAAAGGGGTGAGAATTCACTTGGTTTGCTAGCCGATGAGCCCCAAGGAAATGGACTCCTTCCTCTCTGCTAGCGGACAAACAGCACTTCTGATGAGCCGGTCTCAGTCAGCACAACAGCAGCAGATGGACTAAGTGTACCTCATGGCCTCTGCTGCTGTCCTGGGGAGCTGACCTTTGCACCTTCTCTTCTATGGGATCAGCTGAGATGGTCCTCATTCTTGTTAAGGGTAGCCAGTTATTCCAGGGCTGAACTTCCTAGGCCCCAAATATCTACCAACCTCTTAAGACCAGAGAGCTAATATGCAATCATATAGCCACATTTCAAACATGACACCTGAATCCAAACTGCTACATTACAGTCAAGTTGCATCAGCAACTGTTATATTTAAAGCTTTTAGAGTTCATCAAACTTGGGAACAATTTGGTAATCAAAGAAAGAAGGCCTTGTTCAAAGTCACTTTTAAAAGTTCAAGGATTGGACTGTGCCAGAATCCACTTACTAAGGCAAATAGTTACAATGAGGATACAGCAGTACAAGTATCCTCTGTCCAAGGGCCTGATATGTAAAAATAATATTTTAATGTCAGAAATAAAGAGCTCCATACTAGATTAAGTGCTTTACAAATAGTCTTTCATATAAGCCTCATAATACCTCTATATGATAGGTTTCCTGTTTCACAGAGGTATGAACTAAGACTTGAGAGGTTAAGTAAACCAACCAAGATCACACAGCCAGTCTGTGGGAGAACCCATATTTGAACCCAAGACTGTCTGACTCCAGACTCCCTACTCTCATGACTTCACTGCACAGGTCAAAGCTTAATGTTTCTGACATGAAGGACCAATGGAACAGGAAACAGTAATGCTTTAGACCCTCAGAGGCGTCTGCTTTGTAGTTACTACTGAAGAAGCTGCGTGTAGATTCCTCAAAAATACAGTTCTGTAGTTGTAGCTGCCAAGAGCCTGATCAAGTGAAGGACAAGTAACAACTCTTTTTAGTAAACAAATATTTGAAAGATGAATGGTTGGATTGATGATTTGGAGATATTGTTCTTCTCATAAGGAATTAGGAGATACTTCCATACCAAAAAGCAAAAACTATTCTTTTCCATTCATGGCTTCAAGTTAAGTTAACTTGGTCACTAACCACATTAAGACTTCCTCACTCAATGCCAAATATAGGGCATTTTATAAGTGACCCAAAGGAAGGGGGACAGTCTGCCAGGTGGTTGAGAAATGATTGGCATACAAGCCCACAAATGACTGGGGCTTATGGAATCCATATATAAATAGATAACCGTCAATTTATAGCCCAGCAACTTGACTCACGCCAACTGGCTGGCTGGAAATGGACTTAGTGACCTTGTCTTCAGTCACACTCTTCACTAATTGAACAAATCACTCATTGAGAAAGCCAGTGGGAACATTCAAGCCATGTTATTGACATTACCAAGACATTACCAGTGCCAAGAAGAATAGGAAGAAACACAAGTTTATTTAATTCATGTGCCAGAGTAGAAGTATTTCTTGGTTCCCAGCACCCATTCTGCCGGTACCAGCTCAAATCCAGTTCTAAAATATCCACTCCCTTCACTGATGAAAGGTTGTTTGGAGCTAACTACAATCCATCTGTGGTAGCTGGGTCCTCAAAAAGCAGATGCTGAAACAGATTTAGTGGTATAAAAGGCTTATCAGGGAATAACATTTGTGAAAGGAAAAAGGAGGCAGCAAGACTATGGAAGGATTAGGAAAAGATGACATAGAGCTGACAACGTCTCTGTCAGGCCAGTGGGAAGCTCTGAAGCATGTTAGAAGCATCCTGCATTAGGCAGACACAGATAGGACCTGTACCACAGTAGTGCTCAGTCATTGGCTGGGCCACCCCAAGAAGACCAGTACCTTAGCTCAAGAACTGAGGCAAATCTGAATGAGTTAACAGTGGAGGCTATTAGCTAACCTCACTCTCACAGCTCAGCCATGAGCACTTTCTTGGAAGGAGAATCTGAGTAATACATCTTTATGTCTGGCACACCATCCTAATATCTAGAAATAAGTAGTCTTCTCAAAAGAAGTCCAGAGTTCTCTTCCCACTTAGAGTAGGAGCAGGGGTGAAAACATAAGCCTTTACCTTCTTTTCTAATTTAAAGTTTCTACCACAACATGAGGACTCCCTGTAGGTAAGCAAACCAAGAATCCAGTGATAGTTGCCTCCAGATCCACCCATTGAAATTCAGCAAGTAATTATGTACATATGGCTCCAGGTTACCCAGAAGGCCATCTTTCCATTGAAAAGATAATAGTGACTTTGGAGTTATAAAAAAACTGGGTTCAAATTCTGACTACAATTAAGCCCTGTGAGCCTTTGGTTTCCTCAAAGAATTGTTGCAAAGATAACAGAAAAGGTTTGAAAGTGCTAGAATGCAATAAGTTCCTAATAAAAATTAGTCTTTGCACTCTCTTCCTCTCTTCTGAGGCTAGAGACCACGTTTTGTATTTCTTTGTGTTCTTCTCCTTCCCCACCCCAGCCAGCTTCTAGTAGAATGCCTGGGCTCCGTGTAGCAAGTTATCAATAAATCTTCTCTGATTATTTTATATATGTCTTGTCTGTGACTTAGGCAAGTTCTTCCCCCTCTCTGGCCTCCCTTTACCTGGGATAAAAATGCAAAGATTCAGTAGTTCATAACTATGGAGGGCACTAGTCCTGGGAGGTTTTGGAAACAGGGGAGGAGTGTGACATTTTTGTTTTTTACAGTAACTGGAGAGTGCTACTGACATTTGGTGACCAGAATCCAGGGATGCTAACCCTTCTGCCATACCTAGGCTGGTCCCCCACAGAACTATTTCATCCAACATATCAATAGCACCCCCATTAGGAAGCACTGAATGATCTCTATAGGACTTGGCAAATTTCACCATCTAACAACAAATTGATGTTTCTCTGGTGTTTTTTCCCAAAGGATGGGTGATCACAGCTGCACTACAAAGGCCTGTTTTACTTAAAGTATACTTTATTTTAAAACATTTCAGCAATTCCCAGGTTATTCCATGCCAAAAATGGCAGAAGTACAGCAAGGGTAGGGAGGTCAAGTACAAGCTGGGTGTGTCTGCATCTATCTGTCCACCACCTCATCTGACTATAATGAACTTCAGAGAGTAATGGCCATTGCTTTACTACTGCCTTCCAAATGTCATGCAAGCTCTTCTTTTGGCCAACTCTAACTGGAACTATATAAAGGAAGCATTGCTGAGTAATCTGGTTCTCGGTTTAACCAAGTTGATGGAACACCAGCCACCATGTGGTCAAGAAGACGACTCAGGTCAAGTCCTGGGCTGAGACCAGAAGGCTGAGAATGTGCCAAACACAGGAAGTATGTAGGCAACAGCTTTCAGACAGAGGGAGGAGTAAGTGCAAAGGCTTAGCTTATGTGAAGAAGAAAAAACAGACCAGGGTGGCTGGATGCTAAAGAGAGGGGGTAAAGGGTATGAAACAAAATTAAGCTAGAAATAGGGAATGGGTTTTATAAGACGAGGAGTTTAGATTTTACCTCAAGTACAAGTCATTGAAGGGTTTTATAAGCAGGGAAGTGATATGATGGGATTTGAGTTTTCAGAGGTGACCCCTGGCTGCTGTGAACTAGAATGCACTGCAGTGGGACAAGAGAGGAAACACTTGTGAAACCCTTGCACACTTGTGTGTATGTGTGTAGGTGTGTATATTTCTGTAATCTGGATTTCTACAGGAGAAATCTCTTGATCAAGAGGTAAACATATCGAAGACATCCAGATGGCCAACCGACACATGAAAACATGCTCAACATCACACATCATCAGGGAAATACAAATCAAAACCACAATGAGATACCACCTCACACCTGTCAGAATGGCTAACATTAACAACTCAGGCAACAACAGATGTTGGCTAGGATGCAGAGAAAGGGGAACCCTTTTGCACTGTTGGTGGGAATGCAAGCTGGTGCATCCACTCTGGAAAACAGTATGGAGGTGCCTCAAAAAACTAAAAATAGAACTACCCTATAACCCAGCAATTACACTACTAGGCATTTATCCAAGGGGTACAGGTGTGCTGTTTTGAAGGGACACCTGCATCCCCATGTTTACAGCAGCACTATCGACAATAGCCACAGTATGGAAAGAGCCCAAATGTCCATCGATGGATGAATGGATAAAGAAAATGTGGTGTGTGTGTATGTATGTATGTGTGTATGTGTGTATATATATATATATATATATATATATATATACACACACACACACACATATATACGTGTATATATATGTGTATATACGTGTGTGTATGTATACATACATATTCTGGCAATCAAAAAGAATGAAATCTTGCCATTTACAACTATGTGGATGGAACTGGAGGGTATTATGCTAAGTGAAATTAGAGAAAGACAAAAATCATATGACTTCACTCATGTGAGGACTTTAAGAGAGAAAACAGATGAACATAAGGGAAGAGAAACAAAAATAATACAAAAACAGGGATGGGGACAAAACAGAAGAGACTCATAAATATGGAGAACAAACTCAGGGTTACCGGAGGGGTTGTGGGAGGGGGGATGGGCTAAATGGATAAGGGGCACTAAGGAATCTACTCCTGAAATCATTGTTGCACTATATGGTAACTAATTTGGATGTAAATTAAAAAAAAAAAAAAAAAAGAGGTAAACACATTTTACTTTTAGTTAAGAATCCAAATTGCTTATATATCACCTTCTTGAAGGGCCTTCTATGACCCTGCCATCATGGTTTGCCAACCTCCAATCTTTACTTTGTGGCATACCATTCTTAGCAGTGACGACGATATAGAAGATCTTGTGTTTTATTTTATCATCTGTTTTTCTCATTAAGACTGACTTTGTCTTATCCCCCATTTTACTTAGTGCTTAGGACAGTGCCTGGCATAGTAGACAGGAAGTGAAGATTTATTTAATAGATAATTCCCATCCAAAAGGCCTGCACAGATAGATACTTTAGCAACAATATATAAAAGTCTCGTTTCCAAATTCCTCAACCAAAAAGGATATTACTACTCTTTTTCGTACGGGGAGGAAGTGAACCTAAATGACATTTTGATATTTTTGTTGTTCACGTTTAAAAATTCTTTTTAATGTTTATTTATTTTTGAGAGAGACAGAGCACGAGCGGGGGAGGAAGAGAGAGAGAGGGAGACACAGAATCCGAAACAGGCTCCAGGCTCTGAGCTGTCAGCACAGAGCCTGACATGGGACTCAAACTCACCAACTGTGAGACCATGACCTGAGCCGAAGCTGGATGCTCAACTGACTGAGCCACCCAGGAGCCCCTGTTTGTTTACATTTTAAAATGAAAACTACAATGACCTATTTCTATACACTAACGAGAATGGCAAGAACAAAATCAAAACTAAACACCTGACAACAACACACACCAGAATAATTTCCATACGTTGTTGGTAGAATGTAAAATGATACAATGGGGCACCTGGGTGGCTCAGTCAGTTAAGTGTCCAACTTCAGCTCAGGTCATGATCTCATGGTTTGTGAGTATGAGCCCATGTTGGGCTGTCTGCTGTCAGCGCAGAGCCCACTTGGGATCCTCTGTCCCCCTCTCTCTCTGCCCCTCCCCTGCTTTCTCTCTCTCTCTCTCTCTCTCTCAAAAATAAACAAACATTTAGGGGCACCTGGGTGGCTCAGTCAGTTGAGCATCCGACTTCAGCTCAGGTCATGATCTTGCAGTTTGTGAGTTCGAGCCGCACGTTGGGCTCTGTGCTGACAGCTCAGAGCCTGGAGCCTGCTTCAGATTCTGTGTCCCCTTCTCTCTCTGCCCCACTCCTGCTTGTGCTCTGTCTCTGTCTTTCAAAAATGAATAAACATTAAAAAAATTTTTTATAAATAAACATTTAAAAAAATTTTTAAGTTAAAAAAATAAAATAAGGGGCGCCTAGGTGGCGCAGTCGGTTGGGCGTCCGACTTCAGCCAGGTCACGATCTCGCGGTCCGGGAGTTCGAGCCCCGCGTCAGGCTCTGGGCTGATGGCTCAGAGCCTGGAGCCTGTTTCCGATTCTGTGTCTCCCTCTCTCTCCGCCCCTCCCCCGTTCATGCTCTGTCTCTCTCTGTCCCAAAAATAAATAAACGTTGAAAAAAAAATTAAAAAAAATAAAATAAAATAAAATAAAATAAAGTGATAACAATGGATTTATAGGACAGTGAACGGAAGAAACCAAAATCAAGGAATACCACACTTAAATGAGAACATTGGAGAAAAAGAATCTAAGAGTTATATAAAAAAAATGTCATTTGAAAAACTATAGCACCCTTTCTTGATCAAAACCCTTAAGAAAGTAGGAATAGAAGGAATATACCTTAAGATCATAAAGGCCATATACAAAAGACCCATAGTTAATATCATCCTCAATGGGGAAAAACTGAGAGCTTCCCCCTAAGGTCAGGAACAAGACAGGGATGTCCACTCTCACCACTGTTATTCAACATAGTATTGGAAGTCTTAGCCTCAGCAATCAGACAACACAAAGAAATAAAAGGCATCCAAATCGGCCAGGAGGAGGTCAAACTTTCACTCTTTGCAGATGACATGATACTCTATATGGGAAACCCAATAGATTCCACCAAAAAGCTGCTAAAACTGACCCATGAATTCAGCAAAGTCACAGGATATAAAATCAATGTACAGAAATCAGTTACATTTCTATACATCAGTAACAAAGCAGAAAGAGAAATCAAGGAATCAGTCCCATTTATAATGACACCAAAAACCATAAAATACCTAGGAATAAACCTAACCAAAGAGGCGAAAAATCTATACAGTGAAAACTATAGAAGAAAGCTTATGAAAGAAATTGAAGACACAAAAAAATGGAAAAACAATCCATGCTCATGGATTGGAAGAACAAATATTGTTAAAATGTCGATACTGCCCAAAGAAATCTACATATTCAATGCAATCCCTATCAAAGTAACACCAGCATTCTTTACAGGGCTAGAACAAACAATTCTAAAATCTGCGTGGAACCAGAAAAGACCCTGAATAGTCAAAGTAATGTTGAAAAAGAAAACCAAAGCTGGAGGCACCACAATTAGGATTTAGCTGTATGACAAAGCTGTAATCGTCAAGACATTATCGTACTGGCACAAAAAGAGACACACAGATAGATCAATGGAACAGAATAAGAGAACCCAGAAATGAACCCACAAATGTATGGCCAGCTAATCTTTGACAAAGCAGAAAAGAATATACAATGGAAATAAGACAGTCTCTTCAACAAATGGTGTTGGGAAAAATAGACAGCAACATGCAGAAGAATGAACCTGGACTATTTTCTTATACCATACACAAAAAATAAACTCGGGGCGCCTGGGTGGCGCAGTCGGTTAAGCGTCCGACTTCAGACAGGTCACGATCTCGCAGTCCGTGAGTTCGAGCCCTGCGTCGGGCTCTGGGCTGATGGCTCAGAGCCTGGAGCCTGTTTCCGATTCTGTGTCTCCCTCTCTCTCTGCCCCTCTCCTGTTCATGCTCTGTCTCTCTCTGACCCAAAAATAAATAAACGTTGAAAAAAAAAAAAACTCAAAATGGATTGAAGACATAAACACAGGAAGCCATCAAATCCTAGAGGAGAAAACAGGCAACAACCTCTTTGACCTCAGCCACAGCAACTTCCTACTCATCACATCTCTAAAGGCAAGGGAAATAAAAGCAAAAATGAATTACTGGGACCTCATCAAGATAAAAAGCTTCTGCACAGCGAAGGAAACAATCAACAAAACTAAAAGGCAACAAACAGAATGGGAGAAGATATTTGCAAATGGCATATCAGATAAAGGGTTAGTATCCAAAATCTACAAAGAACTTCTCAAACTCAACACCCAAAAAACAAGTAATCCAGTGAAGAAACAGGCAAAGACATGAATAGACACTTCTCCAAAGAAGACATCCAGATAGCTACCAGACACACAAAGAGATGCTCAACATTACTCCTCATAAGGGAAATACAAATCACAACCACAATGAGCTACCACCTCACACCTGTCAGAATAGCTAACATTAACAACTCAGGTAACAACAGATATTGGCGAGGATGCAGAGAAAGAGGATCTCTTTTGCACTGCTGGTGGGAATGCAAACTGGTGCAGCCACTCTGGAAAACAGTATGGAGGTTCCTCAAAAAATTAAAAATAGAACTACCCTACAACCCAGCAATTGCACTACTAGGTATTTATCCAAAGGATACAAAAATGTTGTTTTGAAGGGGCACACACACCCTCCCCCAATGTTTAAAGCAGCATTATCAACAATAGCCAAACTATGGAAACAGTCCAAATGTCCATTGACTAATGAATGGATAAAGAAGATGTAGTATATGTATGTCTATATGTGCATATATATATGGAATATTACTTGTGTGTCAAAAAGAATGAAATCTTGCCATTCGCAACAATGTGGATACAACTAGAGTGTATTATGCTAAACGAAATGAGTCAATCACAGAAAGACAAATATCACATGATTTCATTCATATGTGGAATTTAAGAAACAAAACAGATGAACATACAGTAAGGGAAGTAAAAATAAGATAAAAACAGAGAGGGAGACAAGCCATAAGAGACTCTTAAATACAGAAAACAAGGGTTTTCTGGAGGGGTTTTCTGAGGGCTGCTGGAGGGGAGGTGGGTGAGGGGGATGGACTAAATGGGTGATGGGAATTAAAGAGGGCACTTGTTGGGATGAGCACTGGTGTCATATGTAAGTGATGAGTCATTAAATTCTATTCCTGAAATCATTATTACACTACCTTGGATTAACTACCTTGGATTAAAATTTTTTTTAAAAAAAGGAAACAAGAAAAAAATGTCACATGCAAAATAGGATGGCATTTTTTTTTAATTTTTTAATGTTTATTTTTGAGAGTGAGAGAGACACAGAGCGGGAGCAGGGGAGGGGCAGAGAGAGAGGAAGACACAGAATCCAAAGCAGCCTCCAGGCTCTGAGTGTTGGCACAGAGCCCAACAGGGGGGGTTTAAACCCACAAACAGTGAGATCATGCCCCAAGGCAAAGTCAAGTGCTCAACTGACTGAGCCACCCAGGTGCCCCAATCAGATGGCATTCTTAAACAGAAACATTAGAAGCTAAAAAATGATGGCAAAATAACTTCAAAAGTCTGAAAGTCATTTTTAACCTAGAGTTTACAAAATACAGCCAATCAAATGTAGGAATAGGATGAACACTGTTTCACATAGGAAAAGTTGAACATTTTCATTTCCACAAATCCTTTATTGGGAAGTTTCTGGTAGAAGAGAGTCATAAAATGAGGAAGGAAGCAAAGAACAAGAAAGATGTGGAAATGGGATGGTACACAAGAGAGAAGCAAAGGGAACTCTTGGAATAATGGCAAAGGAATGTTCTAACAGCGACAAAGTTAGCATAAAAGCAAGTACCTGACTGGACGGGGGAAGAGTACCAGGAATGTGTCTTCAAGTTTAAAAGGAGGAGGAGGAGGAGAAAAAAAAAACAGAAAGAAGAGGAAGAAAAGAAATAATTAAAAGGCGGGGAGTTTGGATGGCTCAGTCACTTGAGCGACGACTCCTGATTTTGGCTCAGGTCATGAGCTCACGGTTCATGAGTTCAAGCCCCGCATTGGGCTCTGTGCTGACAGTGCAGAGCCTGCCTGGGATTCTCTCTCTCCCACTCTCTCTGTTATTAACCTGCTTGTGTTCTCTCACTCTCTCAAAATAAATAAATAAACTAAAAAAATTTTTTTTCAAGAAAGAAAAAGCAACTTATACTTCTGCCAGATACTTAATGAATAGGGGAGACATACATAAAGAAAATAAAACTACAAAGCAGTAAGTGACTCTCAGGAAAATGGAAGTTTTGCGAAGAAAAGATGTGTAATAACATTATACTACAAAGTTCCAGCATACCTCATATTAAAAAGAACCAAGTAAAGACTTCAGCACAGCCACCTGTCTGGAAGCCTGCACACCCAGCCTGATGTTCATGTTCTTCACACATGGAAGAATACTTCAAGTAGCCCTGGACAAGCTGGAGGCTCACCCTCCTGTCAGTGGGTACATAGTCCACAGCCCTGCGGTGTAGCTGGCTCAGTGGTAAGTTGACCCTCCCCTGGGGCAGCCTTGAACTAGGCCATCGCCATGCCGCATGCTCCACTCACCAGTTAGGCAGCAGGGATCAATCTGTAAACTGACTAGACGAATCAAATGTATTGGGCTGTGCACGTGCAGGGCTTGTTTCACAAGAGTGCAACCCATTGGGACAATGGAGCATGTGCATGGACAGAGGATATATGCACAGTACTTATGTCTGCCATTCCCTACCATCCCTTTGCACATGATGTTTTCCCCGTCCCATGAACAGAGAATTGCAGTGGACCCACAGCATGTAGGAATTCAGTTGAGACTTAAGAAAGGTTAAGTGTTTTGTATCTACAACTGAATAAGTACAGGTGGTGACAGCGAAAGTAGGCGGAGCTGTATGAATGAGAAATTCATTTCCATCTCAGAAAGCAAGCAATGGTTTAAGAAATACAAACGATACCAAGGAACCATATCTTAGCTTTTGTCACTAGAGTTACATACTTGCATTTACTGATGCTGAAAATTATGACACAGACAGAAAAGAAAAGGTAGTACAACACATAGTTCCTTTTCCTCTTGGTCCTTACTCATCAGGAAGCTGGAGGGAAAGAGTGTTGGTAGAATGTGCACATGTCAAGAAGTGAAATAAAGAGCATTCGTTTTGTGCAACATTTTCCTACTCTTCTGGGAGAATGAAATGCATGTGCATATGTGAATTACAAAACCCAACTTGCTTAATTTTGGTGATCCCACATATGAGTTGAATGCTGTTTGTTGCATTTAAAGCTGACACTGCACAATAGAAAGATAAAAGCAAAATTTATGTTAATACTTTAAATTTTGCTTTAGTTAGAATGGTATTAAACAGAAAATTAAAAAACATCAAAAAGACCACAGAAAGGAAAAAAAAAACTCTTAATATTTTTGTACCTTTCAGGGCACATTTTTGAACAAGGATTCCTGATTTTCAAGGATTCCTGAATTTTCATTTTGCCCTGGGCCCCACAAATCAGAGATTCATGCCATAATTCTGTCAGTGGTTATAATAAAACTTTTTCAAAATTCTTAAATTTGTATTTATCCAATAATGGTTGTGGAATGATCTGAAGAAAACTTCAGACTTATGTGCCCAGCTTTCTCATGGAAAACTACCATAAAATAGCATTCATTTATTCTCTTCTAGAATTTAGTTTTGTGTATGCTAAGGTAATTGTTTTTCCAAGTAAATAGCCAATCATCCCAATATCATTTAAAGATTAGTCTATTCTTTCTCTACTATTCTATGCTGTAACCATAAACTAGATTCTCATATATACACATTTTTCTGTTTTCTATTCTCCAGATCCAATGGTTTCATCTATGGTATACCAACTATTTTGTTTCCGACAGGCTACTGTGTGAATTGCTTGGAAGACAAGCCCCATTTGTTGTTCCTAACTTTTAACATTCTTTTAATTACTCAAATATACTTATATTTAGTGTGCTAAAATTTTTAAATCTCACTGAATGACAAGGATGCTCAGACAATTAAATGTGGGAAACAGTCTTTTCAACAAAGGTACTGGGACAACTGAATATCATGCAGAAGAATGATGTTGGACTCTTATCTCACACCATATACAAAAAAGTTAAATCAAAATGGATGATAGATCTAACAGTAAGCATTAAAACTGTAAACTCTTAGAATACATAAATCTTCAACTTTCCATTACACCAAAGGGACAACAATAAAAGAAAAAATAAATAAGTTGGACTACATCAAAATTAAGACCTTTTCTGCTTCAAAGAACGTCCAAAGAAAACCCACAAAATGGGACAGATATTTGCAAATTATAAGGGTTTTAGTATCTAGAATACAAAAAGAACTCTTACAATTCAACAATAAAAAGACAATTAATCTGGGAAGCCTGGGTGGCTCAGTCAGTTAAATGTATGACTTTGGCTCAGGTCATGATCATGTGGTTTACAAGTTTGGGCCCTGGGTCAGGCTCTGTACGGACAGCTCAGAGCCTGGAGCCTGCTTCAGATTGTGTCTGCCTCTCTCTCTGCCCCTCCTCTACTTGTGCATGCGCTCTCTCTCTCTCTCAAAAATAAATAAAAACATTTAAAACTTTTAAAATAAAGACAATCTAATTTAAAATGGGCAAGGGATCTGAACATTTCTTCAAAGAAAACATACATATATGTATATCTATAAAAATATTTATGAAAATATACCTACTGTATATATGTGTAAATATTTTTGAAAATATACACATATCTTCTACAGAGAAAACAAGTGTTGACAAGGATGTGGAAAAATAGGAACCCTCACATGTTGCTGGTTGGCTTGTAAAATGGTGCAGCTACTTTAGAAAATAATCTGGCATTTCCTCAAACAGGTAAACACAGAGTTAACTTGTGACTCAACTCTCTCTCTCTCCAAGGCACATATCCAAGAGAACTGAAAACATGTCCACACAAAAAATTATACATGAGTGTTTACAGCAGCATTATCTATAATAACCAAAAAGTGGAAATAACTGAAATATCCATCAACTCATGAATGAACTGTGGTAGATCCATACAATGGAGTTTTATTTAGCCATAAAGCAAAATGAAGTACTGATACTTATTACATGGATGAATCTTGAAAATATTATGCTAAGTGAAAGAAGCCAGCCACAAAAGGCTACATATTCTGTTATTTCACTGATATGAAAAGACCATAGTAGAAAAACCCACAGAAAGAGAAAGTAAATGAGTGGTCACCTGAGGCTGGAGGGAGAAGGGCAATCGTGAATTACTGCTAATGGGTATGGGGTTTCTTTTTGAGGTGATGAAAATGTTCTGAAATTAGATAGTGGTGATGGTCCCACAACTCTGAATATACTAAAAACCAATGAATTGTACTTTAAAAGAGTGAACTGTGTGGTGTGAGAATATCACAATAAAAATGTTATTTTAAAAAATTTCATTGAGTTACAAAGATAAATTTGAAATAAATTGACAACTATTTTTCCAAATATGTTTCTCTTGTTATTACATTATTCTATGTTCTTCAGGAAAGATTTATCCTATAAACATCTCTTGGATTATTTCTGGTATTTTAAAATTTGTTGTCAATATTGTGACAGTCACTTTTTCCCATTACATTTTCTATTTCTTCTATTTAAGACATCTTTTTACTTATACACTGTTGATAGTTTATATATCTCCACCTTACTAGTTCTACCAGTTGGATTTTCTAGTCACCCAACATATCATTTCAAATGATATCAGTTCTTTTTCTCTTCTTTTGAAATATTACCAGTTCGGTTTTTTTTTTTTTTTTTTCCTATTATCTGGGACCTTCAGAGCAATGCTAATAGTAGTGACATGAAAAATCATTTCTCATTACTGCTTCTGGTAAGAATGCTTCTAGTTATTCACAATGTTTACGTAAGTTTCTGGTAAATATCCTGTAAGTTCCCTTCTATCCCTAACTTTAAAAAACACCATGGCACAAAAACAGACACTTAGATCAATGGAACAGAATACAGAACCCACAAACGTATGGCCAACTAATCTTTGACAAAGCAGGAAAGGATATCCAGTGGAATAAAGACAGTCTCTTCAGCAAGTGGTGCTGGGAAAACTGGACAGCGGCATGCAGAAGAATGAACCTGGACCACTTTCTTACACCATACACAAAAATAAACTCAAAATGGATAAAATACCTAAATGCAAGACAGGAAGCCATCAAAATTCTCAAGAAGAAAGCAAGCAAAAACCTCTCTGATCTTGGCTGCAGCAACTTCTTACTCAACACGGCTCTGGAGGCAAGGGAAACAAAAGCAAAAATGAACTATTGGGACCTCATCAAAATAAAAAGCTTCTGCGCAGCGAAGGAAACAATCAGCAAAACTAAAAGGCAACTGACAAGAATGGGAGAAGATATTTGCAAATGACATATCAGATAAAGGGTTAGTATCCAAAATCTACAAAAAACTTACCAAACTCAACACCCAAAAAACAAATAATCCAGTTAAGAAATGGGCAAAGACATGAATAGACACTTCTCCAAAGAAGACATCCAGATGGCCAACCGACACATGAAAACATGCTCAACATCACTCATCATCAGGGAAATACAAATCAAAAGCACAATGAGATACCACCCTACACAGGTCAGAATGGCTAACATTAGCAATTCAGGCAACAACAGATGTTGGTGAGGATGTGGAGAAAGAGGATCTCTTTTTGCACTGCTGGTGGGAATGCAAGCTGGTACAGCCACTCTGGAAAACAGTATGGAGGTTCCTCAAAAAATTAAAACTAGAACTACCCTATGACCCAGCAATTGCACTACTAAGTATTTATCCAAGGAATACAGGTATGCTGTTTCAGAGGGGCACATGCACCCCGATGTTTATAGCAGCACTATCAACAATACCCAAAATATGGAAAAAGCCCAAATGTCCCTTGATGGATGAATGAATAAAGATGTGGTGTATATATATATATACATACATACACACAATAGAGTATCACTCGGCAATCAAAAAAAAATGAAATCTTGCCATTTGCAACGTGGATGGAACTAGAGGGTATTATGCTAAGCGAAATTAGAGAAATATCATGTGATTTCGCTCATATGAGGACTTTAAGACACAGAACAGATGAACATAAGGGATGGTAAGCAAAAATAATATAAAAACAGGGAGGGGGACAAAACAGAAGAGACTCTTAAATATGGAGAACAAACAGAGGGTTACTGGAGGGATTGTGGGAGGGGGGATGGGGTAATGGGCAGGGGGCGTTAGGGAATCTACTCCTGAAATCACTGTTGCACTATATGCTAACGAATTTGGGTGTAAATTAAAAATATTACATTAAAAATTTTTTTTAATTTAAAAAATCATAATCTATGTCAAATTTTAGATTTATGTTGACAGATTTCTTCAAAAATAAACCATATATTTGCCTCAAAAAAAACACAAAGGCTGTAAAATTTTACCAAATACTTTTACATTATGTATTAAGTATATTATCTTTATTAATGTACATTTCTACTTTTGAACTAGTTTGGAAATCCTATGATCTCAGTATTGATTTTACTAAACTGCTAGATTTGACCTGTTAATTACTGAATTAGAAAATGTAACTTCCCTTTTATGTTCCTTTTCTTCTAGATGTTGTTTTTTTTTCCTTTTTTCCTGTTGTCCTACTTGCTAGAGTTTGTCTATTGACTTATCAAACATATTTTTTGTATCTAATTAATGTATATTTTTGTGTTTATTAATGCATTCCTTTTATTTTCTTTGGGTTTGTATCATTATTCTATTTCCTCTTTTAAAAAACTGAATACTTCATTTATGTTTAAATTTTATTATTTTCTAATAATTATATTTTTTTCTGTTTGGATTTATTCTTTTTTTTTTTAATTTTTTTTTCAACGTTTATTTATTTTTGGGACAGAGAGAGACAGAGCATGAACGGGGGAGGGGCAGAGAGAGAGGGAGACACAGAATCGGAAACAGGCTCCAGGCTCTGAGCCATCAGCCCAGAGCCCGACGCGGGGCTCGAACTCACGGACCGTGAGATCGTGACCTGGCTGAAGTCGGACGCTTAACCGACTGCACCACCCAGGCGCCCCTGGATTTATTCTTTAACACCAAAGTTACTTATAAAATTATTTTTTAATTTCTAAATAACTTTGTGGTGCTATTTTAAGTTGTTCATCTACTTTTATCTCATTGTAGTTAAAAAAACAAAACAAAATAGGATGGGCTTGACTATTTCCCTTGGAGAGATTTTCTTTGTACCTATATATAGCCTGTTAAAAAAAAATTCCATGAATACTGGAAAATAATGCATACTTCTCTGTGGAGGAAAGCATTCTCTTATATGGCTATTACACAAACTTGTTAATTTAAAAAACTCAAACCCACTATGAAGGTATTTTTTTAACATTCAAAAATAATAGGAGAATTACTAAAAATATAAAGGATGATTTATAAACAACTTTCATTATCCCACTACAACTTTTGTGTACCTGAAAAGCCTTTTATTATAAGCAAATATGTATACTTGTAATAAATTATTTCTAAAAATAATCTTCTAAATATATTTTTAACAACAAACCAGTTTGGGGATAATTCCATTATAAGTTTTTCTCTCAATAATAACACTTTTTTTTTCAGAATTGCAAGAATAGTGTTTTTTCTCCATACAAACATAATATTGAGTAAATGAGCATTTTACCTAAAGTTTTTCTTGCATAACAATTTACCACTGAGTGCTCAGGTATATGTGATGACATATGGCTGCAGGCTTTCCCAAATTCATTACTCTGATAAGATTTCATTTCTAAAATGAATTCTTTGGTATCAAATTAAATATGTACTATGACAAAAAACATCACTACATTTATTACATTGATAAGGTTTCTTCCCTGTGTGTGTTCGCTTATGTTTAGTAAGGGCTGAGCTTAAGCCAAAAGATTTCCCACATTCATTACATTGGTAGGGTTTCTCTCCTGTATGAGTTCTCTGATGTCAAATTAATGATGTTCTATAGCAAAATAGTTTTTGACATAGATTATATCGATAGGGTTTCTCCCCAGGATGAATTTTTAGATGTTCAGTAAGGTGTATTCTTCGGCTGAAGGTCTTTCCACATTCCTTACAAACATAAGGTTTCTCTCCAGTATGAGTTCTCTGGTGTTGAGTAAGATGTGCGCTCCAATTGAAGGCCTTTCCACATTCATTACATTCATAGGGATTCTCTCCCATATGAATTCTCTGATGTTGAATGAAGGCTGGGGTATGACTGAAGGCTGTTCCACATTCATTACATTTACAGGGCTTTTCTCCTGTGTGAGTTCTCTGATGTTGGATTAGTGATGTGCTATGGCAAAAAACTTTGCGACATTCCTTACATTGGTAGGATTTTTCCCCAGAATGAATTCCCTGATGTTCAATAAGATGTGTGCTCCAGCTGAAAGTTTTCCTACATTCAGTACACGCATATGGTTTCTTTCCAGTATGAATTCTGTGATGTTGAGTATGGGCTGAAATATGGCTAAAAGCCTTCCCACATTCATGACAAGGATAGGGTTTTTCTCTGGTATGAATTCTCTCATGATTTCTAAGGGATGACCTATAACTAAATGTTTTTTCACATTCATTACACTCATAAGGTTTCTCACCAGTATGGACTCTTTGATGTTGAATAAGATTAGTGCTCTGACTAAAAGCTTTTCCACATTCATTACATTCATAAGGCTTCTCTTCAGTGTGTATTCTTTGATGTTGAATAAGATTAGTGGTCCGGCTGAAGGATTTACCACATTTCCATTCATGTTTCTCTCTCACAAAGATTTTCTCAGGTTCTATTAGCACTGAAATATGGCTTTACATTTTTTATTTTATTTTTTTTTAATTTTTTTTTCAACGTTTATTTATTTTTGGGACAGAGAGAGACAGAGCATGAACAGGGGAGGGGCAGAGAGAGAGGGAGACACAGAATCGGAAAAGGCTCCAGGCTCTGAGCCATCAGCCCAGAGCCTGACGCGGGGCTTGAACTCCCGGACCGCGAGATCGTGACCTGGCTGAAGTCGGACGCCCAACCGACTGCGCCACCCAGGCACCCCTGGCTTTACATTTTTTAAATTGTTTCCAGAATAAGTAAAGTTTGAGGTAAAAATGCATCTTTTCTTATATCTAATAAGCTATTTTCCATTTATAAGTTGCCTTTAAAAAAATCAACTGAAACAGAACTATGCTTTAAGCTCCCATCATTTTTGGCATGATTATGTCATCATTATCTTTAGAAAACTCTCAGTTGTTTAAAAACAGTTGAGCTCAGGTTAAGTATTTCCTCAAAATTATTACAGTAATGATCTTCCTCTTATCTTTGTAACTTGGTTTTTCTAGTGTTTCTCAAACTGGTTATCTAATTCCAATTCTTCTAATGCAAAGTTTTAGGAACCATCATTTAGAAAAATGTCTACAACCATGCCATGACACTATTTGTTTTTCAGAAGCTTTCTGCTTTGGAGCTGATGTTCTGACTTTGGATATAGTATCCAGGATTAAATAGAAGACAGTATCTCTTCCCTCTAGAATATAAAAGGAAAAAATAAAACTCGCTCATCAGTTACAGAAAAAAAATAATAAAAATAAAAATGAACTAGTGCTATGATGACACAAAAGATTATACAAGATAGGTGTGAATTAATATGCAAGTTTAAAGAAGGGAAAGATTAAAATAGATAAGTATGGTAAAAAAAAATGGAAGTACTGAGGCAAAATACATAGCATAATCAAAAATGAAGATGCAGAAAAGTACATGACATGACAAAAAGTGACACTAATTCAAATGAATGTCTTTGGAAAGCAGAGGTTAAAAAAAAAGGCAAAGTGAATGGGATTAGACAATAAAAACTCTGACAAGCACAGAAATTCAATGCTATATAATAGGATAGGAAAATTAAAGTTTTGTCATAGTGGTTAACATGATAAATATGAGATGTTTTAGATGAAGATGCTTAACTTAATCTAAAGTAGATAATGAGAAAATAAAGCTACTGAATTTAGTTTAACAGTATAACATAAATGATATGGGCCCGGACTGGGATAGTAGTAATAATAATTTAGTATAGGAGTAAATATAAAACATACAAAAAAAGAAAAGAAAAGAAAATGGACACTGATTATGGGGAATTTTTACAAAATGAAATTAATACAGATACAATAGTTTCTAGCCAATAAATTTGGAACTAATAATGGTAATAATTGTGGTACTAACAGAAGAACTAATAACATCCTAATAGTGGTACTAATGAAATATTGAAGGAAAAGGGAAAGTTGGTGATTTCATTTTTCACCATATCGAATTTAAAGTGATCTAAAGCTGGGGCGCCTGGGTGGCTCAGTCAGCAGTCGGCTGAGCGTCCAACTTCGGCTCAGGTCATGATCTCATGGTTCATGAGTTCGAGCCCTGCATCGATCAGGCTCTGTGCTGACAGCTCAGAGCTTGGACCCCGTTTCGGATTCTGTGTCTCCCTCTCTGCCTCTCCCCCATCATGCTCTGTCTCTCTCTCCTTCAAAAAGAAATAAACATTAAAAATTAGAGTAAAAAAAGCACATGCGTTTGTGTTAGGGAGAAAATGAAGCTTAATTAAAAAGCATTTGGAGAGGGACTAGAACAAAAAAGAGTCCACTGATGTCACACAAGCAAAGAAAAAAACATCAAATGCAGCAATAAGTCTGAATACAGAAAGGACTAAGATTAGGGTGCCATCAAGGAAGAATTCAGGATTCAGGAGTGTCTTCCAAATAATGTTAATATAATAATAGAAGAATCTAACTTCAAAGACTACAACAGAATAGGAATTCAGGCTGTAGCTACTAGTCTAGTAATGAAAGGAGAGAATAAAATTGAAAGGTGGGTAAAAATTAAATTATTGTTATGCAAGGTGTTCTTTTAAAAGAAAAACTTTTGACTGCCTGAAATTAGAACTGGAAGTGACTGAATCATGAAATAATCATTAAATCAAGGCCATAAAACCTTGATGAGTAAGAATGGAATCTGGGAGTATAGATAGAGAGGTATCTTTTTCTCTGAGATAGTTATGTGAGAAGATGAATAAAGATATGTAGAAAGGAAGTTGATGTTCACATTAGACAAACGCTGTTTTCTACACCAGTAAAAGGGCTCTGCACAGTGGGCACTAACCAACATTTCCAAATCTACCTCCTAGTACCAACATTGTTACCACCACCACCACCACAATGGACAGATGGACTATTGCTTACAAGGATTTCTAGCTATTTGGTTGTTACTTAGCTATCTGATTTTTTCTTGGTTAAGTATTTTGTGACATTTCTCCATTCTTTCCTGTTAACCATAAATATGGTTCTTCCTACTTGAAAGACAACATAGGCTTGGGTGATTTGATGGACCTCACAAGTGTGTCCTATGTTGCTTCAGGAACTCTGAGATACACAATGTTGATGCTAAGGTAACATAATAAAGCTATCCATTTATAATGTTTTAAAGAAAAGAGGTATCACCTGTTTAATAGTAAAAGAAATAAATACCTTATCTCTGTGCACAAATAAAATTAAAAATCTCTGGTCCCAAAACTCAAAGCCCAATCTCAAATATGCACTTATAAAATATATTTTGACATTTCAGGGGAAGAGTCACTGTAATCTGTAGTAGTTACAAAGCTTTACTTATCCAAAGAGACAAGCCTCCTGCAATTGTCATTGCATCCTTTATGGTGTCTGAGAATGATCCAGCTCTTTTCTTTCCTGTAAGGTAAAGTTCACTGGCACATCCTCCAATGCCACTGGTTCCTAAAACATCAAATACCTACTCACTAAAGGATCACTTATGCAACCATTTATGAAAGAAGAGTAAAGCTAAGAACTGAAATTAACAAAGTGGAGGGCTAGAAAGTTGTACAAAGAGGACTCAGGGTTCTAAGTAAAAAAGTGATTAAAAGTACATTATTTGTTACCATTACATATCTATGGAGTACAGAGAAGCAAAACAAGAGGAGACAATTGAGAATGTTACTATACACACACACACACACACACACACACACACACACACATTTTAATGTTTATTCTTGAGAGAGAGAGAGAGAGAGAGAGAGAGATCGCGCGCGAGAGCAAGCTGGGGAGGGGCAGAGAGAGGGGGAGACACAGAATCCGAAGCAGGCTCCAGGCTCTGAATTGTCAGCACAGTCTGACGTGGGACCTGAACTCACTAACGGTGAGATCATGACCTGAGCCGAAGTCAGACAACCAACAGACTGAGCTACCCAGGCGCCCCAGGAATGTTGCAGTATTTGAAGGAATAAGGATGGAAGATTTTCCCAATTGATGACTCACAGATTCAAGAAGTCCCAAACCATAAGCAAGCTAAATACAAAGAAAAGCACATCCAAGGATATCATAGCCTAACTTCTGAAAATCAGCAACAATCTTTTTTTCCCTTTTATTTTTTTTAATTTACATCCAAATTAGTTAGCATATAGTGCAACAATGATTTCAGGAGTGGATTCCTTAATGCCCCTTACCCATTTAGCCCCCCCCCACAACCCCCCCAGTAACCCTGTTTGTTCTCCATATTTAAGAGTCTCTTATGTTTTGTCCCCTTCCCTGTTCTTATATTGTTTCCCTTCCCTTATGTTCATCTGTTTTGTCCTCATATGAGTTGAAGTCATATGATATTTGTCTTTCTCTGACTGACTAATTTCGCTTAGCATAATACCCTCCAGTTCCATCCATGTAGTTGCAAATAGCAAGATTTCATTCTTGACAAAAAGAACAATCTTAAAAGCAGTTTAAGAAACAGGCACGGCAAGTTCAAAATAGCACACTGCTCACTTCTCAGCAATTAAAGAGCATCAACTGGAAAAATGCATGTTTCTGGATGAAATGACTCAATATTTTAAAGATGCCAGTTCTCTCTTATGAGTTGAAGGTACCACCCCCCTCATACGCTGAAGTCCTAACCCCTAGTACCTCAGAATGTGACCCTATTTGGTAAAAGTCAATGCAGATACATATGAGATACTACAGTAGGGTAAGCCCCTAATCCAGCATGACTGGTATCTTTGAAAGAAGATGGTCATGTGAAGACCAAAGACACACAGGGAGTACACCATGTGACAATGAAAGCACAGATTAAAGTTATACAGCTGTGAGCAAGAAATGCCAAAGACTGCCAGCAAAACACCGAAAGCCAGGAAGGATTCCCCTACACGTTTCACAGGCAGCATGGTCTGGCCAACATGTAGATTTTGGACTTCCAGCCTCCAGAACTGCAAGATGATACATTTCTGTTGTTTTAAACCACCCAGTTTGTGGTACTTTGCTACAGAAGCTCTATGAAACTAATATGCCTCCCAATTTTACTTACAGAACATATATTTTTGAAAAAGAAAAACAAAATGAGGCTGAAGGGGGATATGTCCATACTATACATTAAAGCATACAGTTATGTTAATTAAAACAGGGTAGTCCTGACATAAGAATCGACAGAAAAAGTAAAACAGAATTAAAAGCCTGGAAATAGGCCCATTATTTTATAGGAATTATTACATGATAAATATGGCATCTCAAATATTTGGGGAAAATGGAGATTTAATTAACGATCTTGGGACAACTGGCCTATCCATTTAGAGAAAAATAAACTTTACACTATTGTCTTATAAAAATAATTGGTGAATTCGAGTGAAACATTAAAAATAAAACTATAGGGGCGCCTGGGTGGCGCAGTCGGTTAAGCGTCCGACTTCAGCCAGGTCACGATCTCGCGGTCCAGGAGTTCGAGCCCCGCGTCGGGCTCTGGGCTGATGGCTCAGAGCCTGGAGCCTGTTTCCGATTCTGTGTCTCCCTCTCTCTCTGCCCCTCCCCCGTTCATGCTCTGTCTCTCTCTGTCCCAAAAATAAATAAACGTTGAAAAAATAAAATAAAAAATAAAAAATAAAAAAAATAAAACTATAAAATAACCAGAAAACATATTAGAAAATATTTTCATAATCTTGCAGTGGGGAAGTCCTTTAAAAATGTAAAAACTGGAGCTTATACAGGAATGACTCAGATTGGACTACACAAACCTACAAGGCAATCAATGAAACTAAAAGAAAAAAGTCATATTAGGAATAAATATTTGCAACCAATAAAACAAAAGGACCATTAGCTGTATTATACAGAATTTCTACAAGTCATAGAAAAAAATATAATGCAATACAAATATGAGCAATGGTAACAAACAGTAAATTTACAGAAAAGGCCAACAAAGGAAAAGATTTTCAACCTCATTTTTAATCATGGAAATACAAATTAAAATGAGATCTCATTTTTCAAACATCAGACTGGCAAAAATGTTAAAAACAGGTAATATCCAGTACTGCTTACATATGTGGGGAAACAGGTGCTCTCATATACCATTAGTGGGTGTTTAAAATGCAATAGCTGTTTCAGGAGGGGATCTTTTTTGAAAAGGGTGCTTATTTATATGTATTAAAGCCTCATTATAATCATAGCAGGTTCATGACAGTAATTTCTCTTTGCTTGAATCATATATTTTAATAATAATTATGTTATCTGCAAAAATTAACCCATGGCATATTATACTTGCTCTACTACATTTATTATACTACAATGTTCTACTTCCAATGTTTTGTCTTCCTTCCTAGACTATGCGCTTCTGGAGGACAGTGACACTAACTTACTCTTCTGTCTTTAGTACCATACACAGAACCTGGCATATATCATACATCCAACAAATATTTATTTGAATGAGTGAAGACTTCTCTTGATTCCCAATCTGCTGGTCTTCATACTATAGCATCCTACCAGTTAAACCTGCTACCTACCTTAAAGGAGTGTGATTTAAGACACTATTTTTCCCTTTGCCTAAACAGTCAAAGTGTACAGACTGCATTGTGATACTACCAGAAAATTCAGAATTGAACAGGATTAGGATCCCAAAATTTCATCTTATCTGTTCCCCCTTCCTCTATGCAGGCCTACCTACAGCTAAACCATTACTCACTATGTTTCTCACTTTAACATTTACTGAACGTATTCTAACTGCAAAGGAAATGTAGAGTTAATGCTTCCTGTGGTATGCTTTCCTATTTCTATACAAGGACTATAATCACTAATTTTTTTTTAATACCCATGCACTTGGTAGGGTGCACCTTGCATTCTAGATGTTTCAATGAGTACTTGTTGATTAATAGTCTACAGACTGATATTTAATCCTTTATCAGCTTAGTTTCTGGAAGCCTGCATCTCAAAATTCTAAACCATACCTCTGCTGTTGCTGCTGAATCTGTGAAGTCTGGATCTGTGTAGCCAGACAGACCCATGACAACCCTCCAAAAATGTAATTGTAGACCCTGTTGTTCTTACTTCCTAGTATGCTAGTGACCTGACGTGTTATTAAAACTCTGTGGTTACTATTCTTTCAACTCAGAACCATCCCCACAATTGACCACGCAAAGATGTGTGACTGTCCTAAACTTTGCCACATCCCTCAGATCATCCAACTGTGAATCCTTTGGGTTTTTTTCTAGGCTGACTCTGCTGTTGATAGAGCAGTAAAGACAAAAAGATGAACACAAGGACCAGATTCTAGAGGCTTTTACTTTCTGAACCTCACAAGGGATGTCATGATGCCAAACATTTGAACTAGAAAGAGGCTCAGGAAACATGAAGACTAACTTCCTAGTTTGCCCAAGACACAATTCAAGCCAACAATAATTAAGTAACTTGCCTAAGGTCACACAGTTAGCCGGGTATGGCTAGCACTATATTCCTCTCATCTGTTCTCAAGTTCAGTATTATTTCTATTTAAAAATAGCCCAAGCACTGAAAGGGCGGGCCTACGCCAGCCGACTCCATCTTGTTCTGTGTCCTTCACCTTGACCACACCTCCTCCCCTTGAGTAACCCCCCCTCACCTGCCTAACAGGACTCGGACCCTTCCCCAGCCAATCGGCTGAGGCCATAGCCATTACCTCACCAACTGCCCCCAGGCCCCAATAAAACCTTTGTCCTTTTGAAACTCGCTCTCTTTCCCTGGTATCTCACTGCTGCGTCGGTGCAGGTAGGGGATTGAGCTCGAGCTAGCTCGAATAAAGGCTCTTTGCTTTTGCATCGGACTCGGCTCCCTAGTGGTCTTTGGGGATCACGAATTCTGGGCATAACATTTGGGGGCTCGGCCTGGGATCCCCAAGACCCCCGAGGGACCCCCGACCCGGAGAGCCTGACTGGCCACGGTTAGTGTCTGTTTGTTCTGTCTTTTCTGTGTGAGCTCATTTCTGGAATTCTGGTAGTGCCCGACGCGGTCTAAGTGGACGCACTGGAGGACCATGGGCCGGGAGTTTCGGAAGACGTTCCGATTCTCCCTTCTGGAGGGACATGGAATCCCCTCAAAGGTCTGAGACAAGGCGGGTCGCTCCCGCTGGTCGGCGTGAGGCCGTCGTCTTTGGAGGGACGTGGAATCCCCTCATCAGTTTTGGAGGGACATGGAATCCCCTCAAAGGTCTAAGCTAGCTTGCAGTTTTGCTTCCATGGAGTTGGAAGACTTTCCAGGGGCCCTCTGTTTGTCTGTTTTTGTGTTTCTCTGTTTTGTTCTGTGGACTTACTGGACGGACGTTATGGGACAGACTCAGACTACTCCTCTAAGTATTATGATTGATCACTTTAAGGATGTGAGGGGAAGAGCTAACAACCTCAGTGTGGAAGTCCGAAAGGGTCGGTTGCAGTTTTTTTTGTTCTAGCGAGTGGCCAACTTTCAATGTCGGATGGCCACCAGAGGGGACCTTCAACCTCCTTACCATCCACCGAGTCAGGAGTATCATCTCTCAGCCTAAGGCGGCCATCTTGATCAGCTCCCTTACATTATCACTTGGCAGGACCTTGTAGAAGACCCACCCTCTTGGCTTAAGCCCTTCCTAACCCTGCTTCCTCCGGAGCCAAAACCCATTCTTGCTTTGCAGGAGACAGAGAAGAGGAAAAGTCTTACCCAGCCTTCAGCACCCCTCTACCCTGTCCTACAGGGGGGTACTGAAGAAGAATTAATTTTTCCTCCCCTGTATAACCCCTCTAGGATGCCTGAAGAACACCATCCTCCCCCTCCGGGGGAGGCAACGCTGTTCCGAGAGCGGGAGGCGGAAACGCTCCAGGGGGAAGCCCGCCCTTTACCAGACAAAGGGCTCAGAGGGGGCAATCCGCCTCCACCGCCGACTCCACTATTCTGCCCCTGCGAGCCACCGGACCCCCAGACGCGGAGGGGAATCAGCCCCATCACTATTGGCCTTTCGCCACTAGTGACCTCTACAATTGTAAAGCTCAGAATCCTAAGTTTTCCGAGAAACCGGCAGGGCTTATTGATTTATTAGACTCTGTTCTTTTTACCCATCAGCCCACGTGGGATGATTGCCAGCAGCTTTTGCAGGTCCTGTTCACGACTGAAGAAAGAGAAAGAATCCTCAGTGGGGCCCAAAAACTAGTTCCAGGCGCAGACGGGAATCCCACCACCAACCAGGCTCAGATAGATGCCTCCTTCCCCTTAACTTGGCCCCAGTGGGATTTCAACACGGCAGAAGGTAAGGAGAGGCTCCAGGTCTACCGCCAGACTCTAATGGGGGGTCTCCGAATGGCTGCTAGAAAGCCAACCAATTTGGCCAAGGCAGGAAATGTACAACAGGGAAAAGATGAATCTCCGGCTGCCTTTTTAGAACGGATCATGGAGGCATTCCGTACCTATACCCCCATGGATCCAGAGGCTCCAGAAAGCAAGGCAGCTGTTATCATGGCCTTTGTAAACCAATCGGCCAAAGACATTAGGAGAAAATTACAGAAAATAGATAGACTAGGAGAAAAAGTCTGCAGGACTTACTGGTGGTAGCCGAAAAGGTATATAATAACCGGGAGCCTCCTGAGGACAAGCAGGCTCGCGCCATGGCGGCTGCCAGCAGTAAGCAGACTCGCGACCTGGCCAGAATACTACTAGCTACCACTGCTGACTTCCCCGAGGAATGAGACCGCCGTCTCCGGCAGCTGGCAGACGACACAAAAAAAGGTAAAAGCACCAAGGGGGGGAAGCAGAGGCTGCAGAAGGATCAGTGCGCATACTGCAAGGAGATAGGGCATTGGGCCCGAGATTGTCCAAAAAGAGTTGGCGGGAAGGGAAGCAAGACTGATCGAGTAAAAGTCCTAGAGCTGGATGAACTAAGTGATTAGGGGAGTCAGGGTTCGGACCCTCTCCCCGAACCCAGGGTAACTCTTAAAGTGGAGGGGACCCCTATTGACTTCCTTGTCGACACCGGAGCACAACATTCAGTCCTCTGCACCCCACAAGGAAAACTAGCTAGCAAAAAGTCCTGGGTACAAGGGGCAACTGGTATGAGCCAGTATTCATGGACTACCCGAAGAACAGTAGATTTGGGAACGGGCCGGGTATCCCACTCTTTTATGGTAATACCAGAATGCCCCTACCTGCTGTTAGGATGGGACTTACTGACCAAGATTGGAGCTCAGATAACTTTCAGAAAAGGGGGCCTCAGGTCACCGATGGCAAGAGCCACCCCATCCAGGTCCTGACCATGAAACTGGAGGATGAATACCTCCTCCACCAGGAGGCGCTCCCGAGAGACGATAATATAGACAGATGGCTACGAGAATTCCCCTCGGTTTGGGCAGAGACAGGGGGGATGGGACTAGCCACTCATAGGACCCCAGTCCTGGTAGAGCTCAAGCCAGGAGAGAGTCCGGTAAGGATCAAACAATACCCCATGTCTCAGGAGGCCCGGAAGGGGATCCAGCCACACATCCGGAGACTACGAAGCCTAGGGGTACTAGTTCCTTGCCAGTCTGCCTGGAACACCCCCTTACTGCCGGTCAAAAAGTCTCACACAAATGACTACCGACCGGTACAAGACCTCCGGGAAGTAAATAAGAGGGTTGTGGACATACACCCAACTGTTCCCAACTCATATACTCTCTTGAGCTCCTTGGCGCCCTCCAGGGTCTGGTATACTGTACTAGATTTTTTTTTTTTTTAATTTTTTTTTTCAACGTTTATTTATTTTTGGGACAGAGAGAGACAGAGCATGAACAGGGGAGGGGCAGAGAGAGAGGAAGACACAGAATCGGAAACAGGCTCCAGGCTCTGAGCCATCAGCCCAGAGCCCGACGCGGGGCTCGAACTCACGGACCGCGAGATCGTGACCTGGCTGAAGTCGGACGCTTAACCGACTGCGCCACCCAGGCGCCCCATACTGTACTAGATTTAAAGGACGCCTTCTTCAGTCTCCCGCTGGCACCCCAGAGCCAACCCTTGTTCGCCTTCGAGTGGCATGATCTGGAGGAGGGCTACAGTGGGCAACTCACCTGGACACGGCTACCTCAGGGATTCAAAAATTCACCCACCATCTTCGACAAGGCACTACACGAAGACCTGGTATTTACAGACACCTTCTCTGGCTGGGTGGAGGCATACCCAACCAAGCATGAAATGGCTCAGATGGTGGCTAAGAAGCTACTAGAAGACATCTTACTCACGTATGGCTTTCCTGCCATGGTAGGATCAGACAATGGACCAGCTTTTATCTCGCAGGTAACACAGGCAGTAGCCAAGGCGGTGGGGGCAAACTGGAAATTACATTGTGCTTATAGGCCCCAGAGTTCAGGACAGGTAGAAAGAATGAATAGAACCCTAAGAGACCCTTACCAAATTAACCATGGAAACTGGCGGGGACTGGGTGACTCTCCTACCGTACGCCCTTTACCGGGTTAGAAACACTCCTTACACTCTGGGTTTTACTCCCTACGAGATCATGTTTGGCAGGCCACCCCCTGTTATTCCCAGCCTTCGAGCTGAACTTATTGCTGAGTTTAAAGATCAAGAACTTTTTCTTTCCTTGAGCGGGCTCCAGAGGGCGCATGAGGACATCTGGCCGTGCCTCCGTGCCATCTACGAGGCTGGGATGAGGCTGGCCCGATCCCGACACCTCATCAGTACAGGCCGGGAGACTGGGTCTACGTCAAGAGGCACCACCGAGAAACTCTCGAGCTGCGCTGGAAGGGACCCTACATCGTGGTGTTGACAACCCCCACCGCTCTCAAGGTAGACGGCATCGCGACCTGGGTCCATCACACCCACGCTCAGCCAGCGGACCCCTCCTCGATCCGGAATGACGTTGTCACACGATGGGCCATCAGTCGGGACCAACACAACCCGCTCAAGCTCAAGCTACAGTGCATTTGACCTACCTAATATTGGTAACTCTGTTAACTCTGCTTGTCATTGCTCATGCTGCCGGGAGTCCTCACACCCCCCAAAACATCACCTGGCAGATCATAGACACCAGCTCGGGGACAATACTTAATCAGACGTCCCAGAGCCACCCCAGGGACACTTGGTTCCCAGAACTTTGCGTAAACCTCCAAACTCTGTTCCCCTTGTCACCATAAATGCAGCCGGTCCCATGATTGGGTACCTAAGCTACATGACAAGGGGGGAATGAAAGGGCGGGCCTACGCCAGCTGACTCCATCTTGTTCTGTGTCCTTCACCTTGACCACACCTCCTCCCCTTGAGTAACCCCCCCTCACCTGCCTAACAGGACTCGGACCCTTCCCCAGCCAATCGGCTGAGGCCATAGCCATTACCTCACCAACTGCCCCCAGGCCCCAATAAAACCTTTGTCCTTTTGAAACTCGCTCTCTTTCCCTGGTATCTCACTGCTGTGTCGGTGCAGGTAGGGGATTGAGCTCGAGCTAGCTCGAATAAAGGCTCTTTGCTTTTGCATCAGACTCGGCTCCCTAGTGGTCTTTGGGGATCACGAATTCTGGGCATAACAGCACTACTTTTGGGGGAAAAAAATGACAAGAATGACCAAAAGAATAATTTTGAATTATTAGTCAAATTCATAGAGGAAAAAGTTTAGAAGTCTATAGAAGAACTATTTTTTTTTAAATGTTTTAACGTTTATTTATTTTTGAGACAGAGAGAGACAGAGCATGAACGGGGGAGAGTCAGAGAGAGAGGGAGACACAGAATCGGAAACAGGCTCCAGGCTCCGAGCCATCAGCCCAGAGCCTGACGCGGGGCTCGAACTCCCGGACCGCGAGATCGTGACCTGGCTGAAGTCGGACGCTTAACCGACTGCGCCACCCAGGCGCCCCTAGAAGAACTATTTTAAGTTTATTTATTTTGAGAGAGAGAGAGAGAGAGAGAGAGAGAGGCAGATAGAGAAACCCAAGCAGGTTCCATGCTCCACACTGAGCTCAACGCAGGGGCTCGATCTCATGATCGTAAGATTGTGACCTGAACCAAAATCAAGAGTCAGACACTTAACCAACTGAGCCACCCATGTGCCCCTGTAGAAATTTTTTGAAAGAGCAATGGGCTATTCAAGTTTCCATGAGTCTTTCTAAAGACAGGCATACATTATAAATTGTCTTTAAATAATTATAACACTGTATTCATTTTTAATCAAATGCATAGACAGCTGTAAGCATCTTTAATGGACAGCCTCATGGTTGCCACATGCAACTTGAATGGCTGTAAAGCAAATCTCCATTCACGAATGACAATGGAATCTGTACTCAACTTAAGGGAAATCTATGCATTTCAATGGTCTCAGCCCAAGCTGAAAACATAGACAGCAAAGCTTTGAGAACTGGCTGAGATGTCTTGTCTTTTCTATATTTGACATAAACCAAACTGAAAATGAGTCGTACTTGGAAGAGAAGGAAATTCCATGCATTAGTTCTGTTCCAACAGGGCTATAGTTGAACTCTTTGAACGTAAGTCCCTTGTAACTCAAGGATGATAGATGCATGAAATAACAGTAGAGATTTCTTCCAGAGCAAATTAGTGTTGATGAATATTATCTCATTTATAATATTTTTAATCTGCATTTGAATTTTTTAATTTTTTCTGGAAAAATTAGTGTTGTTGGTATACCCAAATAAAAAATATATATGAGTTGCAGAACTATCAGGAATTCTGCCCAATGATGATCCCAGACAGTGGCCTGGGTACATGAGAGGAAGCGGGATCTAATGCACAAGTAGAGCGGTTAGCCATACATTGGAGCACAGACCTTTTCTCTATAGTAACAGGGGGACGAATGACAGGAAAATACTTCCAGGAAGGCTGGTGGATGTAAGGGTGAGAGCCTTTGGAAGTTCTTTTCTGGTTCTCATGTCGCAGTGAAATAGGAACCAGGATCATCAGCTGAGGGTGAAGGCGGGCAAGGAGCTGGAGGTCTGATGTGAGCAACGTATCAAATGGTTGGCAGGAATGGGGCACTGGATCACTGCCTTAGCTTCCTAACTAAATGTCCTATGTCTTGCTCCCATGGAGTTTATTCTCAACCGAGCATCCAAAATGGTTCCTTTAACATATAAATCAAATCATGTCACTTCTCTCCTCAAAAACCCTCCTACAAAAACTGGTAAATTGCACGTAAATTATACCTCAATAGAGCTGATTAAACAAAAACTACTACAAACCACCTTCCTATAGCTTCTCGTCTCAGAGTAAAAGCCAAACTCCTACACAGCCCTGTGATGTGAAGCCGCCTTACCTCTCTGATCTCAACATCTACTGTCATCTACTGTCAACATCAACTTACTCTTCTGTCCAAGTGGCCTCCATAAAGGCTCAGTGCATTTGAGCCTCTGGGTCTTTGCATTTGCTCCTCCCTCTATGAATTCCCCACCGCAACCTCAGCTATCTGCAAGGCTCAGCCCCTCGTACTCAGTGTCACACTACATGAAATAACAGCTGTCCTGAGCCTCCCCTAAGCCCATTACTCTAGCGTAGTTTCCTCTGCTAGTCACTATCTGACACGCTATATATTTACTTATTTATTATCTGTGTTCCCATCCTAGACCATCAGTTCCATGTACGCAGGGACTTTGTTTTGTTCACCGCTGTGTCCCCAGTGCCTCACACACTACCTGGCAAAAAGCAGGCCATTAACATTTACTCAACGACAAAAAAGAAAGATCTTTCTTTCCTCCCTCTGGGCATAGAGATGACATTTCAGGGAAGAAAAAGTAAAAATCACATTGCATAACAGACTCACTTGTATGTTTTATGCATATAACATTGCCAAAGAGACTCAAGAAAGTATATACTACTGGGAGTTAAGTGTGAGATGGAAGATTCTGCTGTTTCCTCAGTCTCGCTTCTCACATGCCTCTCATAAGTGAGCATCTTGCCATGCTAAGAGTTATTCTGATGTTTAAAGAACATATTTGGATACATTTATACATATATTACTGCATAAATGTACACATGTAATATGCACATATAAATATGAGCAATTTAAGAAAATTACAAAGGGTATTTGACTACATGTGATGTATCAAACTTCAGGTGGTAATTTTAGAAATTAAAACCAGCTTAAGGCACAAATTGCCTTGGAAAGTTTTGCTCACCAAAGACAATGTAGTCATGTCCTCCTTCTTAATTACATCTTGTCTAGTTAAATAGAGACCTGAGAAAGCAGAGCTGAAAAAGGGGCCCTGAGAAGTCAGGACTGTCTCTATAGGAACCCTGTCTGACTACCTGGATGTAACACAACAGTCACTGCTCTTCACAGCCCACAAAAGTAGGGAATCAATTCCACAACTCCCGACAGAAAAGACTTCTACAAAACAACAAAACAAAAAACCTTTGGTGAAGCTGCATTTCAGAGGAAAGAGCAAAGAAGTGGATGTCAGAGGCCTACAATGGGGACGGGCGGTGGGTGAGTGGGGGTCCTAAGTTCCTAGCTCAGTTTTCCTCTAATTCTCAAACAAGGGCTGGAGCTGCGGTCCCTCTCCTTTTAGTATCTGATCCCACCACAGCCAAAGACCCCGCAGACCCGCGGTCCGTCTTTGCAACCTGCCCTCCTACCCCCAACCCCCAAGTGAGCGCCCAAACCTTGACCCTTAAGGCTGGGGTGCCCAGCCAGGGCTCTGCCTCCCCTAACCCAGAGGCAGCCCTAGAACGGCTTAAACCCCGTCGCGGAGCCCAAGACATCGCTTCGCGCCTCAACGCGGACGCGAACCGCGACCTCCAATTCTCCATCTTTCTTCCGCCCCCGCCATTGAGCCGGGAAGACACGCTCCACAGGCTACTCGCGCTCCACCTCATCCCCCAGGGTCGGGAGGAGTCCTGGGCGGAGGCCCCTCCCTGGCTATCACCCGAGTGCAGGCGTCAGGGAAAAAAAAACGTACTCACCAGCTCCACGAAGAAATGAAGAACACCCTCCGACCACCCAGAGCCTTCACCGCGCGAGCCAGGAAGTGCGCCTGCGCAAGCGGCCTGGAACTACATTCCCAGCATGCTCTGCAAAGGCAGGGCGCGCGGCCGCGGAGTCTTACACGCGAAGGCTTGTTGACTTTCTATCTCGTGGCGCCTTGGAGTGGGACTAGTTTTCTTTCGTTAGTCACATAAAAAGAGAAAAGAAGGAGAGGATAAGCTTCTTCTTTCATTGTAGACTAGCATGAATCCAAAGGGATGCAGATTTTTCGTTAACCTTTACACAAAAGGAACGCCTACACATTATAGTAATAACCTTTTATTCAACGAGCGAAAAGGACTGTAAAAAAAAAACCCCACAAACTAGATGGAATTCCTTAACAAAGGGACGATCCCTGTTGACACCGTGGTATGCGTATAGTATTCTAAAAATACAGACAGCCCCATTCTTCATGTGTTAGGAGGGCGTGTGGGTGTGAAAAGAGAAAGAATGATTGCAGCCAAGAAAAAGGTAAAACTACTTTTCTTGTAATATATTGTCTAGCTTTTTTGTCTGTTACGTGTTTAGGTTATGTTCATTTTAATGGCACTCAAAACAGTGCTTTGACGAATCCTTGTAAATTGTGTCCTCGTCCACATCTCTTCTTGAGTAGAGCCCAATAAATAACTTTAATTGAAAGGGAATGTGCATACCTTACTTTTTTCTATAGAAAGAATATAGGTGGGTTGTAGAGAATAGAGATAAGGAAAAAAGATTAAAATCAGGTAAAAGCCCACTATTATATATTTAAATATTACCTGCACTGTATATGTGTTACATATATGTAAATACATATTTACTTGTTAAGTGTGTACTGTAGATACTTCTGAAATTAAAAATAGAGCAACATGGGGCGCCTGGGGGGCTCAGTGGGTTAAGCCTCTGACTCTTGGTTTTGGCTGTGGTCATTATCTCACAGTTAGTGAGTTAGAGGCCCAAACTGGGCTCTGCTCTGACAACCAGGAGCCTGCTTGAAATTCTCTGTCTCCCTCTCTCTCAAAATAATAAACACATACGTACATACCTACAAACATACAATGAAACTGCTTTTATTTATTTAAAGGTTTATTTATTTATTTTGAGAGAGACGGCGAGCATGAGAGGGGGAAGGGGGCAGAGGGAGGAGAGAGGGGAGGAGAGGGGGGATAGAGAATCCCAAGCAGGCTCCACACTCAGCACTGAGCCTGAGGTGGGGCTTGATCCCACAACCCTGGGATCATGACCTGAGCCGAAATCAAGAGTCAGATGCTTAACTGACTGAGCCGACCAGGTGCCTTGAAAGTGCTTTTAAAATTTAATTTCTTGTAAACATTCCTTCATGTCTTTAAATATTATTCTACATTAATGTTAGCACAACTTTCTATCAAACTGAGTCTAAATATTTGGGTGGTAGCATATCATTTCCAATTTTTCCTATTATAAGAAAATATGAAATAAATATGCTTATAGCTAAATCTTTCTCCACACCCTTATTTGATTAGGACAAAATCACAGAAGATTAAGTAAATTTTAGATATCATGAAACTATCTTTCTATAAAGCTATAATAATTTATTCTTTCACCAGCAGTGCATGTGTCTTAGTCCATTTGGGCTGCTATCACAGGACACATGCCCTAGACTGGGTGGCTTGTAAACAATAGAAATTTCTCAGAGTTCTGAAGTCTGGAAAGTCTAAAACCAAATACCATGACTTTAAGGACTAGGTCTCAACATATGAATTTTGGGAGAAACAAACATACAGCCTCTGGAAGCTATTGTTGTCACTCTCTTGTGTCTCACTGTCCCCTTTTTGCATTTTTAGGTGTCCTTATATCTTTGCAACAACTCCCCTGTGTTAAAGTCCCTTTATTCAACTACCTAGTATAGGTTCTATTTTCCTGACTGGAATCTGCCTTATATATTAACTTTAAAAATTACTTTAAGGGGCACCTGAGTGGCTCAGTTGGTTAAGTGTCTGACTTCAGCTCAGGTCACGATCTCACAGTTTGTGGGTTCAAGCCCCACGTCAGGCTCTGTGCTGACAGCTCAGAGCCTGGAGCCTGCTTTGGATTCTGTGTCTCATTCTCTCTCTGCCCCTCCCTCACTTGTGCTGTGTCTCAAAAATAAATAAATGTAAAAACTGTTTTTAAATAAATAAAAATTACTTTTGCCTATTTGATGTTTTCTTGATTTTACTTTACCTGATTAGTAAAGTTAGGTATCATTTATATGTTCATTGATTACATATTTCATCATTTGAAATTTTTTCTTTTCCCTCTTCCTCAGCGATACTTGTGGAGGTGGCAGCCATCCACATCATAGCCACCCTTAGACCTCTGATGAAGCCCAAAATCATTCAAAAGAAGACCAAGAAGTTCATCCGGGACCAGTCAGACCAGTATGTCAAAATTAAGCACAACTGGCAGAAACCCAGAGGCACTGACAATAGGGTGCACAAAAGATTCAAGGACCAGATCTTGATGCCCAACACTGGTTATGGGAGCAACAAGAAAACAAAGCACATGCTGCCCAGTGGCTTCCAGGAGTTCCTAGTCCACAACGTCAAGGAGCTCAAAGTGCTGCTAATGTGCAACAAATCTTGCTGTGCAGAGACTGATCACAATACCTCCCCCAAGAACCACAAAGCCATTGTGGAAAAGCAGCCCAGCTGAAGGCCAGGCTGCACAGTGAAGAAAATGAATAGACACCTTATGTGCACGTCATAATTGTATTAATAAAACCATAAAACTATGGGACACCTGGGTGGCTCAGTTGGTTAAGCTTCTGACTTCAGCTCAGATCATGATCGCACGGTTCAGGAGTTCAAGCCCTGTGTCAGGTTCTGTGATGACAGCTCAGAGCTTGGAGCCTGCTTCAGATTCTTGGTCTCCCTCTCTCTGCCCCTCCACTGCTCATGATCTATCTCTCTCTCTCAAAAATAAATAAAAACATTTTTTAAAACATTTTTTTTAAACCCATAAAACTACATACACACACAAAAATTTTTTTTAATATTTATTTATTTTTGAGAGCAAGGGAGAGACAGAGCACAAGCCAGGAAGGGGCAGAGAGAGAGGGAGACACAGAATCCAAACCAGGCTCCAGGCTCTGAGCTGTCAGCACAGAGCCGCACATGGGGCTCGAACTCACAATCTGTAAAAAGAAATCATGACTAGAGCTGAAGTCAGATGCTTAATCGACTGAGCTACCTAGGCACTCCCCCCTTTTTTTTTTAAGGTTTACTATGAGAGAGTGTGTGTGCAAGTACGTGCACAAGCAGGGGAGGGAGAGAGAGGAGAGAGAGAATCCTAAGCAGGTTCCATGCTGTCAGTGCAGAGCCCCACGCGGGGCTTGATCTCACAAACCATGAAATCATTGACCTGAGCAGAAACCAAGAGTCTGTTGCTTAACCAACTAAGTCACCCAGGTTCCCAAGGAAAGTTTTCTTCTGTATAGGTTATCTTTATCTGTCTTACTGATAGGAACTTAGCTATATTCTGAACATTAGTATCTTTTCTGTTGTATGCATTGTAAATACTCCCTACCAGTCTTGTTTTTCTATCTGTAAATACAGTATTTTTGCTTATTTGTTCAAATCTATCAATCCCACTTTTATGAATTAGGATTTGAAATGCCAAGTATATATCCATATATATTACATATATAATTTTTAGCCCCCCATTTTTTTTACCATTGAGCTATTTCTGTGCCCATACCATAGTACTTTACTTATTTTAAATTTTAAAATAGGTTTATCAGATAGGAAAATTCTTCTGTGAATGTTCTTTGCCAATAAGTTTTGGGCTATTTTTTGCATTTGCAATTTCAGATGAAGTTGAAAATAAATGTGATAACTATTTTTTTTTAAACCTATGGGGTTGAGGTAGAGGTAAGAATTCTACTACCATCCACGGTAGAATAAAATAGGAAACTGGAAAAAACACAGAATAATGGTTTCCAGACACTGAATAACAGCACAGAACTGTGATCCTTAAGAGAAAAATAAAGTGACCTCTATGATTGCCTCCAGGATAAATCCTCAGGGAGGAATATCTTAAAGAGAGCCCAGGGGTTCACTAAGTTGAGGAGAAAGAGATCAGACATGAGGGAGGCCAGAGTTTAGACTACTCCAATCAGACTACTTGAGAGAAGTGAGCTACACAGCAATATATAAAAATAATATGTCATGAACAAGTAGGGTTTACCTCAGGAATATAAGATTGGGTTAACATTAAAAATGTCATGAAATTTTAAAAAGTCAAGAAATAAAATTGACTGTATTTTTATATTTTTAATGGGTTAGAAAACACACAAAAGTGTAAAACAGAGATGGAAGTGCAAGAGCCAAAATAATTTGGAAAATTAACAGTATTTGGGGTTTCATTTGTTCATATCTTCATAAGGAAGCTTGACTAATTAATTTTACACATTTCTTCTTTTCTAGTAAAACATTTGACACTATAAATTTTACTCCAAGCTCTGGTTTAGTGGCATTTCCAATACTTTGATATATTTTATTTTCATTTCAATATCATTTAACGTTTTTTAATCTTCTCTTGTGACTCATCTCTACTTAGGCTAACAAATGGAAATTTGATTTTCTCCACCTTTTCAGAAAAAACCCACGGTATGCCTCCCTCCCATCCTAACCATACCCACTCACACACTTGCATAATACCATTTTGATCTGTTATACTCTAAGAATGTCTAAAATACGGGAGATTCGACTGTGAAGTGTGCAACTGTGACAACATTTTGAAGTTGAAATAAACATAGTATCTAAGCATTGGGGTGACCATCAGTATACATAGCTTCAAGTAAATCTCAACAGCAGGCATGTAAACATTGCAATTCTTTAATTTGCAAACCATTTTAAACCATATTTTCAGCATTACTAGAGTAGTTCCATTTGTTTAATTTTTTTTTTTTTTTTTGAGAGAGAGAGAGAGCTCAAGTGGCAGAGAGGGGCAAAGGGAGAGTGAGAGAGAATTTTAAGGGGGCTCTGCATGGAGCCTAATGTGGGTCCCGATCCTACAACTCCAGATCATGACCTGAGCCAAAATCAAGAATCAGACAACCAACTGAGCCACCCAGGTGCTCCCATTTGTTTCAACTTTTAACTCTGCCTGGAAACTCTGAAATATCTGTGAGTTTATGTATAGTATAATGTTTCAGAGTCCCTGGGTATGAATCGTGGTGTCCTGTGTAATCCCTTAAATTCCAGTTGTTGAAGACACTAGTACCTAATTCATAGTGCCCAAAAAATACCTATTAGTAATACTACTGAAGTAGAAAGGAGGAAGTATGAAGTATCCATTTAACAAGAATACAATAGGCTCAGATGTCAAAATACAGGAGTAAAGTTAAAAAAAAAAACTGTAAATTTCCTACCTATTTTATGCTCATGGTGATGGTAGCTATGTAAAGGAAACCATTAAATAGAAGACAAGACATTGAAAATAGAGATACTGAATCTTCTAAGGATCTGAGACTTGAAATGCCTATAGAGGGGGCACAAGCTTTCTTCTTGCTGAAGTCATATACAGAATTAATGGGATGATAGTGAGGAGGGATAAGGGCTAGAAAAACAATGAATTCTAATGAATGAAGGGTCTCTGAAAATACTACATAGTTCCATATGAGGCCTAACAGGCAAGCTGGATCTGAGAGAAGATCTGAGAGAGAGGAATTCCATAAATTATTGGCATAACTGCATAAGTGGCATTATCATATAGTTTCCAAGATGCAAACATTGAAGGGCAAGATACATGTGAATATTTTAGTTCCTGGTATTTGTTTACAAAATTAATTTCATACATTTACATCCCAACTCAGTATTTATCTTCAATATTCTTTTTTTAATTAATTAATTAATTTATTTATTTATTTAATTTTTGAAGGAGAGAGAGAGAGCATGAGTGGGGGAGGAGCAGAGAGAGAGAGAGAGAGAGAGAGAGAGAGAGACAGAATTAGAAGCAGGCTCCAGGCTCTGAGCTGTCAGCACAGAGCCTGATGCAGGGCTTGAACTCACAAACTGTGAAGATCATGACCTGAGCCGAAATTGGACACTTAACCAACTGAACCACCCAGGCACCCCTGGTATTTATCTTCAAAAGTGACTAATAAAAAATGACTAATAAAGAATTACGTGACTGCAATTCACTTATTAGTTTAAAACCATTATTGCAAAGTTAAAATCTACAGTAAAAATCATGATTATTATTGACACTTCCTATTTTAAAATATTACTTTTAATTTAAAATCTAAGAAAAAATATTTGATAAAAATTTAGGATCAGGGAGCCTGGGTGGCTTAGTTGGTTAAGTATCCGACTCTTGATTTCAGCTCAGGTCATGATATCAGTCATGAGATGGAGCCTCACATCAGGCTCTGTGTTGGCTGTGGAGCCTGCTTCAGATTCTCCTTCCTCCTCTGCTCCTACCCAGCTTCCACATATGTTCTCTCTCTCTCTCTCTCTCTCTCTCTCTCTCTCTCTCTCTCTGACAAAACAAAACAAAAACTTAGGATCAAGCTCAATATCAGCTTCACCTTCATTTTAAGGAAAGGCTGAAAGGTTTTTGATATGAACCTGTATTTTCATAATATTACTTGACAACAATATATACAACTTATATGAAGTTATTGTTCTTTAAAAGGAAAGAATGCCAGGGTGCCTGGGTGGCTCAGCTGGTTGAGCGTCCTACTTCGGCTCAGGTCATGATCTCATGGTTTGTGAGCTCAAGCCCTGCATCGGGCTCACTGCTCTCAGTGCAGAGCCTGCTTCATATCTTCTGTCCCCTTCTATCTCTGCCCCTTCCCCATGTGTGCTTTATCTCTCAAAGATAAATAAAACACTTAAAAAAATAAAATAAAATAATAAAAACTAAAAGGAAAGGATGCCTTGGCTAATAGAATTTCTAAGAAAAGTTATTTGTGATAAAATGACAACTCAACCAAACAAAGACTTAATTTGCAAACAAACTATAAAATAATAGTATTATTTCTATGTTCAGGCTGGTCACAAGAAAACGTATAGGGCAGCAAAATAGATACCCCTCAAAATGTATCTCCAAGAGCTTCTACATATAAGAAACTACAATTTAATAGTCCCTTCAAAATGCATGTTTCTTGAAGCAACTGGGTGGCTCAGTCAGTTAAGTGTCTAACTCTTGATTTCAACTTAGGTCATGATCTCAAGGTTTGTGGGTTTGAGCCCCGTGTCAAGCTCTGTACCATCAGTGCAGAGCCTGCTTGGGATTCTCTCTCTGCCCCTCCCCTGTTTGCTCTCTATCTCTCTCTGTCAAAATAAATAAACAGTTTTTAAAATGCATGTTTCTTGTTAATTTATTTAGCACAATGTAGGGACAGGATACAGAATACCATATTATGTCAAGTTCATTTAAATTCTGTTGAGGTGAAGTGACATGACACCAACTCCTCCATGTCTCCAGTGGGACAGAATTGTGTGGAGGCTAAGAGGTTGATCTGAATCCCAACCTTCCACTTATTAGCCACATGGGTTTAGCCAGGTCAAGAAACTTCTCTAGGCTTGCCTCACCTATAAAATGGTGATAATCTCAGTTTCATGCATTTGCTGAAAGGATTAAATGAGAAAGTACATGTAAAATTACTTAGCAGAAAGTGTGGTAGAAATATCCAATCTAGAAGGATTTTAAAAAATTCACTCCTGATAATCACAAGGATATAAAGATCTCAAGATATGCATAAGAGTACACATGTAAATACCATGAGTTGAAAAAGGGCTATGAACAGGAATTCCTTTGTGTAGAACGATTTTTGTCATATGTTGAATATGCCAACATTGTCTACATCCACTACTTGCTTTGTCTGTTGTCTGATGTATTTCTTACTTCTGAATGCTTTACATCAAGCAGTATTTTCAAAAGTATAAAAGTATCAGAGACACCAAACTTTTGATGTCTTTATAAATACACTGATTTCATCTTCTCATAATTCTATACACATCAAGAAAGAGTGGGGGGAAGAGCTAGTTGTAACTTAGTTACAATGTATCCTTTTACATTTTTTAAGATGTGGGGAAAATGGTGTCATTTAGTGTGGAAAGTAAAGCAGGCATGAATATCCATAGCCACTTCCAAATGACAGATAATTTGGGTTATGAACGCCATTCCTACATGATTTGTAGGATAATCACATATTGTTGTCACTTCATTGTCCTGATTAATCAATTTGAAGGTGGCCCTTCAACAATACAGGCTTGAACTATGAGGGTCCTTGGATTTTTTTAATAAATACAGTACAATACTATAAATGTATTTTCTCTTCCTTATGACTTTTTAAAAAGATTTTTAAATAATCTCTACATCTAATGTGGGACTCGAACTCACAACCCCAAGATTAAGAGTCGCATGCTCCACTGACTGAGCCCCATAGATACCCCCTTATGACTTTCTTAATATCATTTTCTTTTTTATAGCTTACTTAATTGCAAGAATACAATATATAATACATATAATATAAAAACGTGTTAATCAATGGTTATGTTACCAGTAAGGCTTCCAGTCAATAGTAGGAGGCTATTTATTAGTTAAGTTTTTGGAGAGTTAAGTTACACATGAATTTTCAAGTGCATAGGGCAATGGTGCCCCTAACCCATGTTGCTCAAATGCCAACTATACTCACTCATTTAAAAAATTTGTACCACACAGTGAACAAGTCAATCACATGTGGTTGAGATTTTTCTATCATACTTAAAAAAAACTTTTAGTATTAGGCCTGAACCAAGATGTCCAATGTAATTTTTTTTTTGGAAACATGATTTCTCAAAGTTGCTTCTTGGTATTTATTTTTGGTGCTTAATAGTTTGGGAGCTATTGTTGAAGGCTTCTCAAGTTTAGTACATAGAATTTTTAGGCTTAATGAATTCTATGATGTGTGATGAAACTTTGATCGCTGAATCAAAGTTTTCTCATTCCATTAAAAGGATTTGTGTTCAATATGAATTCTCTGATGAACAATGAGAGTAGATTTCTTGCTGAAAGCTTTTCTACAATTACTACATTCATAGGGTTTTTCTCCAGTATGTATTCTATGATGCACAGTGAGGTGTGACTTCTTACTAAAGGCTTTTCCACACTCAATGCATTCATATGGCTTCATCCCAGTATGGATTCTTTGATGCACAATGAGTTGTGATTTCTGGATAAAAGCTTTTCTGCATTCACTGCATTCATAGGGTTTCTCCCCAGTATGAATTCTCTGATGTTCAATGAACTGTGAGCTCCGGATGAAGGCTTTCCCACAATCATTGCATTGATACCTTTTGTCCCCAGTGTGAGTTCTCTGATGTACAATGAGATCTGACTTTTGAATGAAGGCTTTTTTACATTCATTACACTCAAAGGGTTTCTCCCCAGTGTGAATTCTGTGATGTACACTTAGTTCTGACTTCCTGTTGAAGGCTTTTCCACATTCATTACATCCATGGGGTTTCTCCCCAGTATGAATTCTCTGATGTACAGTGAGCTGTGACTGCCAGATGAAGGCTTTCCCACAGTCACTACATTCATATGGTTTCTCCCCAGTATGAGCTCTTTGATGAACACTAAGTGTTGATTTCTTGATGAAAGCTTTCCCACATTCATTGCATTCATATGGTTTTTCCCCTGTGTGAATCCTCTGATGAATAATGAGGTTTGACTTCTGGATGAATGCTTTCCCACATTCATTACATTCATAGGGTTTCTCTCCTGTATGAGTTCTCTGATGTACAGTGAGTTGTGACTTCTGAATAAAGGCTTTTTCACATTCATTACATTTGTATGGTTTCTCTCCAGTATGAATTCTCTGATGTACAATAAGTCCCGACTTTCCACTGAAGGCTTTCCCACACTGAACACATTTATATAATTTCTCACTGGTTAGAATTTTCGGCTGTGCAAAAAGGTGTGGCTTTTGCATGAAGGCTCTGTTGTGTTCACTAGATGTTCTGTTCAGATGAGTTCCTTTCCCCAGTGCACTGTTACATTCACAATCTATCTCCTCAGTCAGGGGCTTATTGTTAATGAATGCAACTTGGTTCAAAAAATTGTCCTGGTTTTCCTGGTGATTTATCTCATCTTCAAGTTTCCAGTCTTCAAAGGTTGAGTATACAATCATGTTATGGAGTACCACTTCTTCAGAAATGCTCTTCTGTGTTGTTAATTCTTTCATTCCAGTTTCAAAGTCTGAAAAAAGCCCAAGTGTAAGTGATCTTACTTCACTCCTGAGCTTTGAAGAATACAAAACACAAAAATAAAAAATAACATTCTTTGTTTTAATAGAAATAGATAGAAATCTGATAATGAGTACAGTCAGTTTTGAAATAAAGGTAAGCTTAAAATTCAAAGATAGAAGAATAAACAGGCATTAAAAAAAAAAGTTAGCAAGATGCAATGGAAAAAGAAGAGTTGATGAACTCAGTGTCACAGTCCCACATGGCACCAGCCCCAATGCACCACAAGGCTCGGTGAAGAACAGAGGCAGATCCAAAAATCATTTCAGGAAAGACAAAGGAAGGATGCTAGCAAAGGGGACTGAGAATAAGTGGAAGTGACCAGCAGAAAAATTAAATCCACACTAAACATAAAAACAGTTATAAGTATTTTATAAGTAACCAAGCATATTAGAGCACAACTACAGGATAGGGATTTCCACATATATGCATCTTAAAGAGGCAGATGACATAAAAATGCATGGAATAGGACAGGGTCTATTTAAAGGGGGTGGTTCTGAGGTAGAAAAACAGACAGTTTCAGAGGGAGAAAGAAGGCAAAAAACAAGGAAGACATACCTGCTCATAACTGGGCGGTGGTAATGAGGAAAGAAAGAAAAGGAAAATATGGGTCCTGGAAGACAACGAAAACCCCAAAACCAGAAAAGCCAAAACTCTTTTCCAATCCCAAAATAAAAGAAGGAGGGGAAAAGACCTACTATACTAACAGAAAAGAACTCCATAAAATTTAGAAATCTTACCAAAACACTGTGATGTAATAAAATGAACAGAATAAAAGTACAGTCCATAGAGAACTACTACAGAAAATCAGGAAATAAATTTGTGCAGATATCGAGAGGAAACTGTCCCCTGCAAAACTCAAAAATAACTAGCCATGAACCAGAAGAAAATATTGTCTGAACTCCAAACAGAATATATTCAAACAAGCATCTGAGGACATGGAAAACCACTATGAAGCAGAACTTATTTTAAAAAACAAAGAAGCAAACAAACAAAAAATGGAGAGATGAAAAAGAATTGGTTAAACTCGGGGAAAATGAAAGATTAAATTACAAGGTGTGGGCAGGGAGGTAAGAAGAATTTAATAAGAAGCACTGAAAAAAGATAGGAAAACAACCAAGATAATAAAAATGACATAATCAAGTGAAAATGGTCACAAAGAAAGTAGAAAAAGAAGACTGACAAAGGAAGAATATTTATATTACTGGAGTATCTGAAAATTGAAAAAACACAAAACAGGACGTTATAATATCAAGACATACAACACTAAACGGAAGATGAATAAAACAAGGTAATTAAAAAGGATATGAATATCATTTGGTAAGTTACTTTGATAGAAGGCATATCTAAGTCTGGGTAAATATGTAACGGGAAGAGTATAAGCCCATTTTGGAAGAATAGGGTGCTGTAGATGTTAGCCAAAGAGAGGTTAACTAATTAAGAATGTCCTAAATGATATGGGCATAAATAAGACACAAAGAACAGATAAGGGGGTTACCTCTCTCTCTAAAAGTTAAGCAAAGAAAATGGATTGCGTGGGTGTTTGATATGGAGAAGTGTTATTTAGGTATTTGGCTATCTCACACCAACAGTCTTCGGCCATTTTGAGACCTCTATGGCCTTAAAAGAATGATTTCCTAAAAAATATTTCAAAGATAAATGTCTCACTAATCAATACTAATCTTACATCCTGTTTCCCATATACCAGGTTCTCACTTACCTGGATAGGCCCAATTTGAGATTTCTCCCCCCTCCATCCATGGTTCTCCTTGCTTCAATAAGACTACATCTGACTTCAGATACTGATACCCTGTTTATGGGAAAGGATATAGAACTTGGGCATTAGTGGACATCCAACCATCCTAGAACTCAAGCCCACTACATATGCACTAGAATAGACAAAATTAAAAAGACTAACATTACCAGGGGTGTCTGGATTGCTTAGTCAGTTAAACGTCTGACTCTTGATTTTGGCTCAGGTCACGATCTCACAGTTACCTGAGTTCTCGAGCCTGGCATCAGGCTCTATGTTGACTGTGTGGAGCCTGCTTGGAATTCTCCTTCTCTCTGCCCCTACCCCACTTGCGCTCTGTCTCATTCAAAATAAATAAATAAACTTAAAAAAAAAATGCCAACATTACCAAATGTTGATGGAGCTGCCATAATGCTAGTAGGAAATAAACTGATATAACCTCTATGGAAAACTGCCTGGTGGTATCATCTAAAGCTAAATATACATGTGCCATGATTCAGAAACTCCACTCCTGTATATATACCCAATAGAAATAGAATGTTTATTTCCACTAGAAGGTGTATATAAGAATGTCCATATAGCTTTATTCAATGGCCCAAATCTGAAACAAGCCAGATGACTACCAACAGTAGAATGGATACATTGATGAACTACTCTAAACTCACTGAATGGAGTATGATGAAACAGTAAGGAGAAACAAGCTACTGTCAATTGCAACAACATGGATGAATTTCACAGATACTATGTTAAACAAAGATACCAGGGGCGCCTGGGTGGCTCAGTAGTTAAGCATACAACTTCAGCTCAGGTCATGATCTCACAGTCTGTATGTTCAAGCCCCGCATCAGGCTCTGTGCTGACAGCTCAGAGCCTGGAACCTGCTTCAGATTCTGTGTCTCCCTCTCTCTCTGCCTCCCGCCACTGGTGCATGCTCTCTCTTTCTCTCTCTCAAAAACAAATAAAAAATAAACATTAAAAATTAAAAAAAAAAAAAAGAAAGATGCCAGACAATAAAAACTTATATACTGTGTGGTTACACTTAGATGAAGTTCAAGAACAGACAAAACTAATCTATGGTGATAAAAGCTACAAGTTGTTATCACAAGTTGAGGAGATAAATGGCAAGGGGTCCATGGGAGCTTGCTAGGGTGCCTGAAATGTTTTATACATTGATCTGGGCAGTGGTTAAATAACACAGGGAAAAAAATGCATCAATCTGTACATTTAAGATTCGGGCTATTTACTATATATGTTCTATGTCAACTAATCTTATAAAAACTAGGAACGTAGGCACAGCCCATCATCTTTAACCTCCAAAGAATGAGCAGGATGCATCACCCATTTTCTTTTCATCCAAGTCCACTGGAATATTTGGTACTCAAAAGTAATATTCTTTAGACCTTTATAGCTTGAAATGAAGCTCATTGAATATTCAGAGACCCAGCAGTTTTCAGTAAATAAGAAAGGAAAGGCAGGCAATTGGGTACTCTGGTGGTTTTAATATGTTCATAAGTTCTTTGGCACTCTTCCCTTCAAGAGATTCTCTCCTCCCCTTAAACATGGGCTGGACTTAGTAACTCATTTCTAATAAACACAAGAAGGTAGAGGTGATGGTATGTGATTTCAGAGACCTGGTCATAAAAGGCACTGTGACTTCCTCCTGGCTTTCTCTCAGCTCACTCTATCTGGGGGAAGTTTGCCATGTCATAAAAACGGGTGCACATGGTGAGAAATTGAGATCTCTTGCCAATGGACAGCAAGGAACTAAAGGCTCCTGTCAACAGCCATGTGAGTGAGTTATCTCAGAAACTGGATCCTACAGGGGCACCCTGGTGGCTCCATTGGTTGAGCATTTGACTTTAGCTCAGGTCATGATCTTGCAGTTTGCAAGTTCGAGCCCCACATCAGGCTCACTGCTGTCAGCGTGAGCCTGATGTCCCCCTCTCTCTGTCCCCTTTTCTATGCCCCTGCCTCACTTGCACTCTCCTTTAAAAATAAACAAACATAGTGCCTGCTTCAGTAGCACATATACTAAAATTGGAATGATACAGAGAAGATTAGCATGGCCCCTGCACAAGGATGACACGCAAATTCGTGAAGCATTCCATAAAAAAATAATAATAAAAAAAAATAAACAAACATAGTAGAAAGGGGAAGATGGCGGCGTTGGAGGATGCTGAGCTCACCTCATCCTGCTGATCACTTAGATTCCACTCATATCTGCCTAAATAACCCAGAAAACAGCCATAAGACTAGCAGAATGGACTCTCTGGAGCCAAGTGTAGACAAGAGGCCCACAGAAGAGGGTAGGAAGGGCGGAGAGGCGGTGCATGCTACATGGACTGGTGGGGGGGAGCCGGGCGGTGGAAGGGCAGCCTGCCCAGCAAGGCAGAGCCCCCGAGTCTGACTTGCAAAAGTGGAGGGGCCGGACTGTGTGAGTTCTGACAGCCAGCAGGACTTAACATCAGGAATGTTATAAGTCAACAGCTCTGCTCGGAGAGTGGGAGGGCGAGAGGACACTGGTGTTGAGCCCTGGAAGACAGAGCTCAGCTTAGCAGGGCACAAAAGCGCTGGCCAGTGCCATCTCCCTCTCCCATCCCCCAGCCAAAATCCCAAAGGGAACCAGTTCCCGTCACCGAACTTACTTGCACTGCAAACACCCAATGCTGTGCTTCTGTGGATCCATCCCTCCAATGGGTCTGCCTTCCTCCTGGTGCTGCAAGCCCCTGCCACAGGGGACCACCAATGGCAAAGTGAGCTAAGCCTACCCCTCCCGCCCCTGTGCACTCTGCAGATCCACCCCGGCTAATATGCCAGATCCCATCAAAGCAGCACCACAAGCCTGGCATTGTGAAAGTAGCCCAGACAGGGGCCACACCACTCCATAGTGAACCTGCACCTGGGAGAGGGGAAGATAAGGTACACACCAGTCTGACTGTGGCCCCAGTAGTGGGCTGGGGACAGACATCAGGTCTGACTGCGGCCCCACCCACCAACACAAGTTACTCCAGACAGCACAGGGGAAGTGCCCTGCAGTTCTGTGCCACCTCAGGGACTATCCAAAATGACGAAACAGAAGAATTCTCCTCAAAAGAAACTCCAGGAAGTAGCGACAGCTAATGAATTGATTAAAAACAATTTAAGCAATATAACGGACCATGAATTTAGAATAATAGTCATAATATTAATTGCTGGGCTTGAAAAAAGTATACAGGACAGCAGAGAATCTATTGCTACAGAGATCAAGGGACTAAGAAATAGTCATGAGGAGCTAAAAAATGCTATAAATAAGGTGCAAAATAAAATGGAGGCGACCACAACTTGCCAGAGGCAGCCTCTGAAGAGGCAGAGGAGAGAATAGGTGAATTAGAAGATAAAATTATGGAAAAAGAGGAAGCTGAGAAAAAGAGAGATAAAAAAAAAAGAGAGATAAAAAAATGAGGGAAGAATTAGAGAACTAAGTGATGCAATCAAATGGAACAATATCCGTATAATAGGAATTCCAGAAGAGGAAGAGTGAGAGAAAGAGGCTGAAGGTGTACTTGAACAAATCATAGCTGATAACTACCCTGATCTGGGGAAGGAAAAAGGCATTGAAATACAAGAGGCACAGAGAACTCCCTTCAGACGTAACTTGAATCGATCTTCTGCACGACATATCATAGTGAAACTGGCAAAATACAAGGATAAAGAGAAAATTCTGAAAGCAGCTAGGGATAAATGTGCTCTAACATATAAAAGGAGACCGATAAGACTAGTGGCAGACTTATCTACTGAAACTTGGCAGGCCAGAAAGGAATGGCAGGAAATCTTCAATGTGATGAACAGAAAAAATATGCAGCCGAGGATTCTTTATCCAGCAAGTTTATCATTCAGTATAGGAGAGATAAAGGTCTTCCCAAACAAACAAAAACGGAAGGAATTCATCACCACTAAATCAGCCCTATAAGAGATCCTAAGGGGGATTCTGTGAGTGAAATGTTGCAAGGACCACAGAGTACCAGAGACATCACTACAAGCATGATACCTACAGACATCACAGTGACTCTAAACCTGTATCTTTCAAAAATAACATTGAATGTAAATGGACTAAATGCTGCAACCAAAAGACATAGGGTATCAGAATGGATAAAAAAAAAAAAAAAGACCCACCTATTTGCTGTCTGCAAGAGACTCATTTTAGACCTGAGGACACCTTCAGATTGAAAGTGAGGGGATGGAGAACTATCTATCATGCTACTGGAAGTCAAAAGAAAGCTGGAGTAGCCATACTTACATCAGACAAACTAGACTTTAAATTAAAGGCTGTAACAAGAGATGAAGAAGGGCATTATATAATAACTACAGGGTCTATCCATCAAGAAGAACTAACAATTATAAATGTCTATGCACCGAATACAGAAGACCCCAAATATATAAAACAATCACAAACATAAGCAACCTTATTGATAAGAATGTGGCAATTGCAGGGGACTTTAACACCCCACTTACAACAATGGATAGATCATCTAGATACAGGATCACTAAAGAAACAAGGGCCCTGAATGATACATTGGATCAGATGGACTTGACAGATATATTTAGAACTCTGCATCCCAAAGCAACAGAATATACTTTCTTCTCGAGTGCACATGGAACTTTCTCCAAGATAGATCACATACTGTGTCACAGAACAGCCCTTAATAAGTATAAAAGAACTGAGATCATACCATGCACACTTTCAGACCACAATGCTATGAAACTTGAAATCAACCACAGGAAAAAGTCTGGAAAACCTCCAAAAGCATGGAAGTTAAAGAACACCCTACTAAAGAATGAATGGGTCAACCAGGCAATTAGAGAAGAAATTAAAAAATATATGGAAACAAACGAAAATGAAAATACAACAATCCAAACGCTTTGGGACGCAGCGAAGGCAGTCCTGAGAGGAAAATACATTGCAATCCAGGCCTATCTCAAGAAACAATAAAAATCCCAAATACAAAATCTAACAGCACACCTAAAGGAAATAGAAGCAGGACAGCAAAGACACCCCAAACCCAGCAGAAGAAGAGAAATAATAAAGATCAGAGCAGAAATAAACAGTATAGAATTTTAAAAAAATGTAGAGCAGATCAATGAAACCAAGAGTTGGTTTTTTTGAAAAAATAAACAAAATTGACAAACCTCTAGCCAGCCTTCTCAAAAAAAAAAGGGGGGGAGATGACTCAAATAGATAAAATCATGAATGAAAATGGAATTATTACAACCAATCCCTCAGAAACACAAGCAATTATCAGGGAATACTATGAAAAACTATATGCCAACAAACTGGACAACCTGGAAGAAATGGACAAATTCCTAACCACCCACACACTTCCAAAACTCAAACAGGAAGAAATAGAAAACTTGAACAGACCCATAACCAGCAAAGAAATTGAATCAAAAATCTCCCAACAAATAAGAGTCCAGGACCAGATGGCTTCCCAGGGGAGTTCCACCAGACATTTAAAGCAGAGATAATACCTATCCTTCTCAAGCTGTTCCAAAAAATAGAAAGGGAAGGAAAACTTCCAGACTCATTCTATGAAGCCAGTATTACTTTGATCCTAAACCAGACAGAGACCCAGCAAAAAAAGAGAACCACAGGCCAATATCCCTGATGAATATGGATGCAAAAATTCTCAATAAGATACTAACAAATCGAATTCAACAGCATATAAAAAGAACTATTCACCATGATCAAATGGGATTCATTCCTGGGATGCAGGGCTGCTTCAACATTCACAAATCAATCAATGTGATACATCCCATTACTAAAAGAAAAGATAACAGCCATATGATCTTGTCAATTGATGCAGAAAAAGCATTTGACAAAATTCGGCATCCTTTCTTAATAAAAACCCTTGAGAAAGTCGGGATAGAACGAACATACTTAAACATCATAAAAGCCATTTATGAAAAGCCCACCATCGCCAATGGGGAAAAACTGAGAGTTTTCCGCCTGAGATCAGGAACACGACAGGGATGTCCACTCTCACCGTTGTTGTTTAACAGTGTTGGAAGTGCTAGCATCAGCAATCAGACAACAAAAGGAAATCAAGGCATCAAAATTGGCAAAGAAAGTCAAGCTTTCACTTTTGCAGATGACATGATCTTATACAAGCAAAACCCAATAGACTCCACCAAAAGTCTGCTAGAACTGATACATGAATTCAGCAAAGTCGCAGGATACAAAATCAATGTACAGAAATCAGCTGCATTCTTATACACTAATAATGAAGCAACAGAAAGACAAATACAGAAACTGATCCCATTCACAATTGCACCAAGAAGCATAAAATACCTAGGAATAAACCTAACCAAAGATGTAAAAGATCTGTATGCTGAAAACTATAGAAAGCTTATGAAAGAAATTGAAAAAGATATAAAGAAATGGAAAAACATTCCATGCTCATAGATTGGAAGAATAAATATTGTTAAAATGTCAATACTACCCAAAGCAATCTACATACATTCAATGCAATCCCAATCAAAATGGCACCAGCATTCTTCTTGAAGCTAGAACAAGCAATCCTAAAATTTGTATGGAACCACAAAAGACCCCGAATAGTCAAAGTGGTAGTGAAGAAGACCAAAGCGGGAGGCATCACAATCCCAGACTTTAGCCTCTACTACAAAGCTGTAATCATCAAGACAGCATGGTACTGGCACAAAAACAGACACATAGACCAATGGAATAGAATAGAAACCCCAGAACTAGACCCACAAACGTATGGCCAACTCATCTTTGACAAAGCAGGAAAGAACATCCAATGGAAAAAAGACAGTCTCTTTAACAAATGGTGCTGGGAGAACTGGACAGCAACATGCAGAAGGTTGAAACTAGACCACTTTCTCACACCATTCACAAAAATAAACTCAAAATGGATAAAGGACCTGAATGTGAGACAGGAAACCATCAAAACTCTAGAGCAGAAAGCAGGAAAAGACCTCTCTGACCTCAGCCGCAGCAATTTCTTACGTGACACATCCCCAAAGGCAAGGGAATTAAAAGCAAAAATGAACTATTGGGACCTCATGAAGACAAAAAGCTTCTGCACTGAAAAGGAAACAATCAACAAAACTAAAGGCAACCAACGGAATGGGAAAAGATATTTGCAAATGACATATCAGACAAAGGGCTAGTATCCAAAATCTATAAAGAGCTCATCAAACTCCACACCCGAAAAACAAACAATCCAGTGAAGAAATGGGCAGAAAACATGAATAGACACTTCTCTAAAGAAGACATCTGGATGGCCAACAGGCACATGAAAAGATGCTCAATGTTGCTCCTCATCAGGGAAATACAAATCAAAACCACACTCAGATATCACCTCATGCCAGTCAGAGTGGCCAAAATGAACAAATCAGGAGACTATAGACGCTGGAGAGATTGTGGAGAAACGGGAACCCTCTTGCACTGTTGGTGAGAATGCAAACTGGTGCAGCCGCTCTGGAAAAGTGTGGAGGTTCCTCAGAAAATTAAAAATAGACCTACCCTGTGACCCAGCAGTAGCACTGCTAGGAATTTACCCAAGGGATACAGGAGTGCTGATGCGTAGGGGCAATTGTACCCCCAATGTTTATAGCAGCACTTTGAATAATAGCCAAATTATGGAAAGAGCCTAAATGTCCATCAACTGATGAATGGATAAAGAAATTGTGGTTTATATACACAATGGAGTACTACGTGGCAATGAGAAAGAATGAAATATGGCCCTTTGTAGCAACGTGGATGGAACTGGAGAGTGTTATGCTAAGTGAAATAAGTCATACAGAGAAAGACAGATACCATATGTTTTCACTCTTATGTGGATCCTGAGAAACTTAACAGAAGACCATGAAGGAGGGGAAGGCATAAAAAAAAAAAAAAAAAAAAAAAAAA
>NW_024412401.1:36786374-36823567 GCF_014898765.1 Herpailurus yagouaroundi
TAAAAAAAAAAAAAAAAAAAAAAAAAGGTTAGAGAGGGAGGGAGCCAAAACATAAGAGACTCTTGAAAACTGAGAACAAACTGAGAGTTGATGGGGGGTGGAAGGGAGGGAGGGTGGGTGATGGGCATTGAGGAGGGCACCTGTTGGGATGAGCACTGGGTGTTATATGGAAACCAATTTGACAATAAATTTCATATTTAAATAAATAAATAAATAAACATAAACACTTTTTTTAATTAAAAATAAATAAATTGCAACTTCTTAAAAAAAAAAGTAAAGAAAAGAAATGGATCCTACTCTGTCAGTCAAGACACTGCAGATGACTGCAGTCCCTGCTAATATCTGATTACAACCATAGGGGACCACATGACAGAACCACCCAGCTAAGCCCTTCCAAATTCCTGACCTACAGAAATTGTTAGTAAAGATTGTTTGTTTTAAGCTACTAAATTTTGAAGTGATTGTTACATAGCAATAGGTAATTAGTTCCTAGTACCCTCTGAGTGATGTGAGGGATAAGCTTAGAAATTCCCCGAGCCTGTACTGATGGAGCTAACAAGGCATAAAGAATTACAAAGCCATGGGATGCTCACACCCAAGCTTGGGTAAACAAGATTAGGCCCCCAGAATAAAACGGGGCGGGGGGGGGGCGGCAAATGCCTCCAGAATAGAAAGGGGGGCAAAAACCCCCTATACAAAGGTATATGAGGTAAGCAAGATTAGGTATTCAGGGAAAAAGCACCCCCAATTTAGTACTATGGCAGAAAGCTGCCTTCACAGGAAGGACCAAATTAGGTAAACAGGTAAATAGGGCTATAGACTGCTGTGCTGCAGGTGATGCTGCCCAGAAGGGAGCTGATTAACAAAAGAAAGGTGCCTTGTTAACCCTGAGGTGCTCTATCTGTCTTATCCCCTGGGCTAGCTAGGATAAACAGACACAGCGCCTCCTGTCTGCTGTTAACAACCATCTGCCCATCTGCCCGGTGCCAGGATTTTGTTTTATATTGAGCCAAACCCCCAAACACCGTATATCTTCAAAACCCCCTTTCCCTCATGCCCATGAGTTAATGTTCACAGATTCATTGTCTCTTCACGCATGCCCATCACATTTGTAAGCCTTCTGATCTTAATACATATGGAGCAAGGTCCCTTATTTGGGGCTCTTGTCTTTTCCCAGACATTAGCCATCTCTCATATTTTAATCCTGTCTCTGCTTTCTTGCTGGCCAAGAAAGAACTTTAGACTCAGAGTCTATGACACTTACCCACTGAGACAAGGTTGCTATAGTTCTCCAGCATCACATCCCTGTACAGGTTTCTTTGAGCAGAATCCAGCTGCTGCCACTCCTCCCAAGTGAAGTCCACAGTCACATCCTTGAATGACACAAATCTCTGTACAGGACGTTCCTGTTCAATCTAAAGTGAAAAAAGCTAGGTGATGTGTAAAGCATGTACCAGGAGTCACTGCTGTTTTAATCATGCAGAGTCCATCTTAAGAAATTAAAGATGTTTATACTATGAGGCCAGTTTTACTATGTGGGAGAAGCAGAACACCTATTAGGAAACCTTTGCTATGGAGAATCATTCATCCTCTCTTTCCATCAATAAGCACTTATTAGGCAACCACACAGCCAGCATTATTTGGTGCTCAGAATACTAGTATGAACAAAAGACAGGAAGTTTACAGACTAGTAGATGGAGGCAAACAAGTAAATATATAAAAGCTACAGGGTGTTAAATAAGTTATAATACAAATAGGAAAGAAAGAATGATTCTATTTTGGGAGGTTGAGTTGGGCTTTGTAGAAGATGTAGTTAGGCAAAATGAATAATGAAAAATGTAAAAATAATTTTAAAAAAGTAAAGATAAAATAACTTTTTTGAAATGTAAAAAATGAACGGCGTAAACTCCAGTAAGATATGGAAGAGGAAGAAAGATCATTCTAGATGGAGAAAGGAGTATGAAAAAAGCTATGGCGACATGAAAAAGAACATGGCAAACTCAAGGAATTTTAAGTACTTCAGAATAATGCTCTCAGAAATCATTTATTCATATGCGGCTTTCACAATTTTTACATATCTGCATGTCACTTGCACTATTACTTGACTTAAGAGTTTCAATTCAACTTTTTGACTTAAATTCACGATTTTAAAAGGAAACCACTATAGGGAAAACCAGTATCAGTTCATAAAATGAAGACAACAAAAATCTGTAAAACAAGTATATACTGATGAAATGCCATACATGGGATTTGCTTTAAAATGCTCTAGAGAACAGGGGTGCCTGGGTGGCTCAGTCAGCTAAGCACCCGACTTTGGCTCAGGTCATGATCTCATGGCTCGTGAGTTGGAGCCTCATGTCAGGCTCTGTGCTGACAGCTCAGAGCCTGGAGCCTGCTTCAGATTCTGTGTCTCCCCCCTCTCCAATTATATGAAATATCTAGAATAAGCAAACTCACAGAGCCAGAAGTAGTTTTGAGGTGACCGAGGGCTGTGGGGGTAAGGTAGAAAAGTGAGTTATCGCTCAATGGGTACAGAGTTTCTGTTTGGAGTGACGAAAAAGTTTTGGAAATAGTGGTGATGGATTCACACATTGTGAACATAATTAATACTACTGAATTGCACACTTAAAAATGATTAAAATGGAAAATTTTATGTTATATGGATTTTACCATAAAAATTCTATTGGTCCAAATTAACTTTGAGATAGATCTTGTAGATCTGGCCAAGTGGCAATAATGACTAGGCAATTAGATTTCAGTGGGATGACGGTGGCTCAGATAAAAACCATGAGGCATGGAATTCAAGCTGAGAAAAGCGAGAAGTAAGAAGTAGGGAGTGGGGTGTAAAGGACACTGAAAAAGTGGAGGATCAATGGATCGGAGCTTTGGATGGAAGTGGAGAATTACTGGAGTCAAGGTACTACCATAAACAAACCAGAAACAGAAATAATGGCCAGGATGAAATGCTTGGAGGTACAGTTATTGGTGATTATATATCTAGAATAGGACTATGGAAGTTGGTTGAGATGGGATAGAGGAAAACGATGTCTGGAAATGAGGAGATACGCTGGTACTGGAAGCAGGAGTTAAAGGTCCCCAGAAAAAGACAAGACAGAGCTTCTGTGAGAAGTCATTTTAGGCCCCCAACTGTTTTCCCTCGATCTACGCCCTCTGGGTTCTACTTGCCTGTGCACATTTCTTGCAGAGCTTCCTAAGGTTAGAATTAAATGCAAAAACCTCAGTAGTTAAGGATTTTAAGGGAACAAAGGGAATGCAGAAAACTAACAGTCTCTACCAGGCTAGGAAACAGTCTAACCGTAAATCAATGGTAAAACTCCCAGTGCTGTTTCAAAAGTAAGCAAGGCCCTGAATTTCTTACCCAAGGTAAGGAACCCAAGACCCCATCCAGTTTTTACTGGCTCTCAGAGCTTGCCCACAGCCCCTTACCCTATAATGTTAAAGTGTCTGCCCTAAAAGAAGACACAAGCTTCCTCAAGGTTAACATATGATGCATGCATAGGCATGTTTTCTAAGTACACCTCTACAAACTTCTGCCTGCCTTTACATGCAATGGCAAAGCTCCACTTTCTGAATATTCATCCTAAACCCTAAATAAAAAGAGCCCACACACCCCTGCTCAGGGTGTCACAGCTTTGGAAGTTATTCCCTGGGATCTCCTTATTTACTGCAAATAAAAGTTTCCTTTGTGCAATAACTCTACCTGGTGTAGTTTCTATCTCTGACTCACCAAGGAGCAAACTCATGTTAGTTCGGTTACAATACCAAAAGTACTGTGATAATGTGATTTATAATAAGAAATTTACATTTGGTCTTTGTAGTTCCTAGCATAGAGCTCCTAAAACCCTTGGAGGGGTGCCTGGGTGGCTACGTCGGTGGTTAAGCATCCGACTTCGGCTAACCATGGTCTCATGGTTCGTGGGTTCGAGCCCGAGTCAGGCTCTGTGCTGACAGCTCAGAGCCTGGAGCCTTCTTTGGATTCTGTGTCTCCCTCTCTCTCAAAAATAAACATAAAAAAAATTAAAACCCTTGGAATTTCCTGTGTTGAAAGCGATAAAGTTCTCTTATTATGTTAATGAGATGGCTTGTGGGGGGGGGGGGACGGACACGATGTGGGGGCACCTAAGGAGAGGGTGGCTGGTCACCAGGGGAGCCAACCAAGAATAGAGAATTGAAACTTCCAGTCCTACTCCTGAGTTTTGGAGAGGGAGGTGGAGTTGGGAGGTTCAATGGATCACCAATGGCCAATGATTTAATCAATCATGCCCACGTAATAAAGCCTCCACAAAGACCCAAGTGGAGAGAATTCAGAGAACCTCCAAGTTCATGAACCAGAATGCTTCCACATGCCATGTGCCAGGTGCCAGGACTTGAACTCCATTCTCCTTTGTTCAGGACTCTGTCTTATATGTTTTCATCTGACTGTTGATTTGTATCCTTTAATATCCTTTGTAATAAACTGGCAATCTAGTGGGTAAATTGGTTTTCTGAGTCCTCATTATGAGCCACTCTAGCAAATTAATAAAACCAAAGGAGGAAGTTGTGGGAACCTCTGATTATAGCTAGTCAGTCAGAAGCAGAGGTAACAACTTAAGACTAGTGACCGTGTAATGGAACCTGGTCTGGATCACCCAGCAGAAGAACCAAATGGCACTCAGAGATCTTGGAAGGCAGGAGGTTTATTTCACACCAACACGCTACAGGAGATCACTCTCCAGAGGTCTGAGCCCTGAGTGAACAGGGGGGAACAATTTATAGTCTGTTACTTCCACATTCCGCATTAGTACTAATCTGGTGCATGTGTGCGGCAAGCAGAGTAGGAAGAAGAACCTGGAAGGGGAGTCTTTGGTCGGGGACTGGAATTTTTCTATCAGTCCTGTCGGCCATCTTGTAACAGATTTTTCTCTACCAATCAGAATCTGAAGTGAAGGGCAGTCTTGTGGGAGCCCTTGACCTATAGTATCTGATACTACCTCTAGGTGGGTAGTGATGAGGGAGCATGCAGCAAGCTGGGGGCAAAATACAGGCTGGCACACCATCCCTCCCACCCAGTGAAATATGTGTGATATTCTTGGACACTGCTAGCTACCCAAGAACAAAGGAAAGGGGTTTAAGTGCTTGCCATGGTAACGTGGGAAACTAAGGCAAATGAAAAATTCCCTTACTGCCTATAGCCCACTGACAAGTCCTTGAGATTAGCAGAGTGACCTCCCTCTAGAAGCTCAGCTGCCTCAAGGATGACCCTTTGCTGGGGGCAAAAGAGAACATTAGCTTAACATTATCCCAACCTTGAGGATCCTGTAAGTCTACTTCCTTTATCTCAACTGCCCCAAGATATATGCTGGCAATCATACTCCAAGCTTATGGCCCCCTGATATATATCAGAAGGTTCTCATGACTGTGGTTTTATTAAACAGTAATAAATGGCACTTCCCTAGCAACAGCTAGCCCCTCAAGGTCTGGAACCTTGCTTCCAAAATTCCTTAGAGACTTACTCTACCCTGATCCTCTCCCAACCTGAGGGCATATAATGAGTTACCCCTCATGACCCCAGTGCAGCTCTTTCTACCCACAGGCCCTGTTCCCATGCTTTGATAAGATCACCTTTTTACACCAAAGACATCTTCCAGAATTCTTTCTTGGCCGTTGGCTCCAGACCACCCCACCATCACCCCCAAACTTCATCAGGTAGTGTCAAAATTGAGCTGAATTGTAGGACAGCCAGCTGGTGTCAGAAGATTGCTCGGTGGTATAGGAAAGAACCCCCACACATTAGAATTGGGTGCAGAAGTACAGGTACATAACCCAGTAGTCCCCAGGCTTTTGGATACTGTGATACAATAAGAAATATATATATTTTGGTCTTCATCCCTGGCTCCTAGTCAGAATTCCTAAAACTTTTGTAATTTCCTAAGCAATAAAGGTGTGATAAGCATCTTTTGTTCTAGTATTTGGTCTTTGACTCTGGTTCTTGACACAGGGCTCCTAAAATCTTCGGAATTTCTTGGGTGATAGGAGTGTCTTTTGTTCTAATGAGGTGACTCTTGATATTTTTCAGTTAAAAAACAAGCACGTACATCAATAATACATACCTTTTTCAAAAAAAAAACCCATAAATTATATACAAACACTTCAACACTGAGATATTATGACATTAAGAATATATGTACGTAATTCTCTTTTCTCCCCATACCCCAGTGCATCATCTTGCCCATCTTCTAGGAATGGATGCTCCCCACTTTGAAGACGACTATACTCACTCCAACTGTGTGCTACATGGTGGGTATAACCAATGGAACATTATAGATAAAAATTCAATAATATATGCCTTCAAATAAAAACATTTAAAACCATATGACAATCATAACCATTAAGATGTTTGCTAGCAGTGTTTAGCTGAGCAATAAACCAACAGAAACGAGCAAATTCACTTGATTTCCACTATCCACGAGGCATACTCACTTGATACACACTTTGAGGGTCTCAACCTATTGCATTTTAAAGGAAAAATATTTGATTATTTATTGGTTAAAAACTGCAAATTAAAATTGATACTATTATGATCTTTAATAATGTTAATTCCTTGGACCAATTTTACAACCTTTAATTTGTGGATCAAGGTAAATTTTTTGGCAGCTATGTACTTGGGCCCCATGATTTTACTGCCTTCAAATTGGATTATGCATTGTTATTACGCCCTATTGTTATTTTGAGCGACGGTTTAAGAAATAGCTATGGAGAAGCCTCCTACAGAATTTATCAAGGGTTGGTTAAGTGTTAAGGATACTGCCTACTATATCATATGTATGCAGACCCATCAAGAGAATAACTTTAAACCTAAATGACAAAAATGCTTTCATTCCCTCAAGAAAATATCATAATGTGTAATGTAAATCATATCTTTGCAGATGATATGCTCAACTTTAATGAACTATGAAAAACTATGAACTTGTATCACTATATTTCGCATTTCCTTGGTCTAGACCTTCTGTTTTATTTTCCCTGATTTCTATTTACATTTTTTTCATGTAATTGAATTAATTCTTTTAAACTGCCTCAAATACAATGGAAAACAAAATGGGGTATAAATAACTCACTTACCTGAGACTTGGTCATTTTCTGTTGCTCTTCAGAAGGCACAGATATCTGTAAAGACAGAGCTGGGATGAGCAGGGAGGGGATAAAAAGAAGACCACCTTAAGAGTCTGGGCCTGCCCTGTGAATTCCTGCCCCTTTCAAAAGTGTCTTTCAGAGAGACCACAAAAGATTATGCTGTGATAACATCAACTTATTAACTTACAGTTCTGAAAAGGTCAGGTCATGGTATGTTTTACCTTTGTGAATGTGTATTCCTTTATACATTTAAAAAGTTTCTCCTCCTCCTTTGGCCCCATAAATCTATAATTAGATATTTATCCTAAAAAAAAAAAAAAAAAAGCAAGGACACACATAAAGATATATATGCAAGGATATTCATCACAATGCTGCTTTATCACTACCTAGATGTTCAACAATAGGGACTGGTTAAATCAGTTATGGAAGGACAGAATACTAGACAATCATTAAAGTATCTTAGAGAAGAATTTACAGACTTGGAAAAATGTTCTTGTTGTATTACAAAGGAAGAAAAATAGGTTATAAAACAATATATATACTGAAAAGAAATATATTTGAAAGGAACAAAAATATGTCTGAAAGGACATACATCAAAATGTTATGGTTACCTTTGGTGGTAGGATTAAAAGTGATTTCTATTGACTTGTATTTAGCATTTTCATTTTCCAGTTTTTCTAAAATAAACGGCTACTTTTTAAATTAAAAAAAAAAGATTGTTATTTTTAGCAGCTATTGTCCTACTGACCTCTTAACCCAAACTCTTATCAATGAAGTCCTAAAGGGCACAATTCACTAGCTTGATACATTGAATAAGCTGTAACAGTCACTGTCATCAATAGACTTATAGGACCACTTCAAATGTATAGGCTCAGTTCAAATGTCACCTCCTCTAGAAAGCCTTTCCTGGATAGAATCAGCTATTCCTTCCTCTGACTTTCCCTTAGTTTGCAACACTCTGCTACAAGGGCTTCCTGACACAAATTTAGGGCAAGGGAAGATGCAGTCTGAACTAGGACCACAGCAGTGGGAATGGGGAGGACAAACTGGAGAGATGTCAGGGAGGCTAAATCACCATGATCAGAAGATTGATTGGACATGGGGAGAAGAAGGCTGGGGAGAAAACTAGATGTCTACAGGATTTTTACTATGGCCATCTGAAGTAAGAGTGACTCTTCATGATGATGAACATAGTAGGATGAGCAGGTGAACTATGGAGAACTAAGAAGATATATTCTATCATGTTAAGATTGAGGTTCTGTGAGTGAACCCCACAGAGATGTGTAGGAGACAGCTGGCTACTGTGAATCTGGAGCTTATTAGAAATGTCTAGGCTGGTGCTATAGATTGGCAAGTCATGGCTTTCAAGGTGGAAGGTGATGCAATGAGTGTGGTTGAAACTGTCCAGAGAGAGCACATGCATTGAAAGAAGACAGGGAGAAAGCAAAGGAGCTTTGAGAGAGGGTTTTTGAGAGACTTTGGCTTGAAGTACTTAGCTAGCTACCAGACAGTAGCAGAGAATATAAACTGCCTCAAGTCTATTGACCAGATAGATCCAAGAGTGGAAACAAAACCTTTGGGGGAAGGAGGGGAACTCTCCCTGACCCTCACATCCTTACAGGCATAAACCCATTCAAGAAAACCCAGCACAATACGCGTGTGGAATGCAGCCTGAATGCAAACCGTTAGAATTCAGGGCTGGAGCCCCAATCACTAGTCGCAAACCATCTGCTCCCTAAGCTATCACACAGGCTCCTAACAGCTGCCCAATACAGCCCCACATACATTGACCTAACATAACCCTAAAGACGGATATCTGTCTTCAGGGCCCAATCATTGATTTCTATGTGACCCCAACCCGAGGGACTCAGAATCACAAAGACACGCTCCATCACTAGTCCCACAAATTCCCAATCAGTCGCTGACCCTCCTCAGAGTCCACTACTACCAGCAGCATCACTAAATACCAACCTATACCGGGCGGCAATCGTGATTTGGGGCAGGCCCGCTAAATTACTAACCAAAGACCGAAAATTACGGACCGCTAGAGATGCTCAATCGCTGATCAAACATGATGCCCTTACTCCCAATACCGCAGCCAGTGACTGAAACCTCGTTTTCTGTGAACCGGACCCCTCAACTCCCAGCCTCTCCTGCGGGGACCTCAGCTGAGCGACAAGGCCACCCCCTCCCACCGTGAGGGATGCGGACTCTCCGGTGTTAACGGCGGAAGCAGGCGCAGCCCTCGACCTGCTTCTATCGCGAGACTTTCCAGGTGTTTAGTCGGGCTGAGCCAGGAAGATTAATATGGCTGCGCCTAGTGAGCGGAGAGTGTGACGGAATGGGAGGCGCCATATTTCGAGTAGGTGTTAGTGCCGTACAGCAGAGAATCCTGAGAGCAAGGCAAGGTAGAAGTGGAATACGGGAGCTACAGAAAAGATGTACTGGGACAATGCGGGAGCAACAAAGAATCCCAGGTTTCTGAGGATAGAGTCAGGGAACCGCTCCCGCTAAGATGTGTAGAAAAGAGACACGCGGTGCAAGGTGCAAATAAAGATGTGGAAGTGGGGTGGGGAATAGGAGAAGCCGCTCCCGTTATTAAGCCAAAGAGGAGCGTGAGGCTCAGCCAGAGTCAGTTGATCTACAACACATTGCCTCACTTCCCCAATATTAGGTATAATAATGATAAAATATGCTTACTGAGGTAGGTTATTTAATTTAGGTTTCAATTGGGGTGGAAAAGTCAGGATGGAGCAGTATTCTCCCTGAGACAGAGCACTGGGAGAGGGAAAGTCAGAATGCTTTCATCTGGTGACCTCCAGCCAGTCATCCTGGAAAATGGAATTCAAATGTTCCCCTCCTGGGAATGCTGTCCCAGATTGGGATGGGAAAACTCAGCCACTGCTAAAGACACCTCAGATGGCAGCAGAGGAGAAGTGTTTGAGGATAAACTCTGAAGGATAATCCAAAACCCCTGAAACCTCCTCTCAACCTGGTCTTGAACTTGCTCTGTGGCTTTGGGCCAGCTGCTTTCCCTCAGTTCTCTCATTTGTCAAGAAGAGGAAGGTTGTGAAATATTCATTTGGGTGTTTCAATGTTTGCTGAAAGCACTTCAGAATCTGCGCAGTTTTTAAAAAATAATAAATACCATGTAATAGTGTTATTACTGTTAAATAATTAAACAAGGAGACTATTAGACTTAGGTGGTTCGAATGCCTTAGCAACCCTCCCAAGCAAACCAAAACCTAAGCCTGTAAATGCCTCAAGGTTACGAAATCAAAACCTAAGGCCAACCAATCACAAATGAGGCTTTCCCAAATAAGACAACTGTTTAAACTATAGGCAATCAAATAATTTCCTTGCTTTGCTTCTGCAACTTCTCTATAAAAGTCTTGCCTCTAGCTCTTGTCAGTGGAGCACTTCTTACCCCTTGTGGTTTGGTGCTGCCCAATTAGAGAGTTTTTGCTCAAATAAACTTAAAAATTTTAGTATGTCTTAGTCTGTCTTTGAACATCACTACAGAATATCCAGCCCTAACTAATGCCTAAAGACACCATGGATTAATTCTTGGGGTTCACTCAGCTCTTTAAAGTCATATACAGTGGCCATGATGTTTCTGGAATGTCCTTCCCAACCATATGTCAGGAAAACTTCTATTCATGCTTCAAAACTGGGAGCCAATATCCTGTTTTAAGTTTTTTCCCAGAGTCCCCTGGCATCTGTGCCTTTTCATGGGCACAGCTGCATATGCCTTCTACTATGACAGTCATCATTGCCAAGAACGGGGATTTCCAGTGTTTGTCTTTTCTCCCCTTTGGTCTGACAGCTACTCAGGGCAAGCCTGTGTCAGTATCAGCCTAGTTTTCCCTTTTTTGTTAAAAACATATTTATGTCTATTGAGTCCCACCATAATGTAAAGCTCATTCATTCCTTCACTCACACAATTCGTTATTGTCTTGCTTGGTAATGCAAGGAACGAGCTCAGAATCTGATAGTGACAATGTAGTGTGACTAGTGACCTGATAGAGGCATGACTGGTGCTGTAGGGCACAGTGAGAGGTAAATAACTTGGTCAGGGACTGGAGTGGTAGTGGTGGTGGGGGTGTGGGATGGAGTTTGTCAGGAAAACAAGATTAAGAAGGAAAGTGTCAACAGAACAGCAGATATATACCACTTCTCACATACCTGAGAGCAAAGTGATCCCACCTCTACATCTTTGCTCAGATGGCTCCCTATGTTAGAAATACCCACACACTCCTATTTTGGGGGGAGATTCCATGCCAAAAATCAGGGGAGTCTCGTGCCTTGTGAGGTCCTAAATTAATAGTTTTTTACATGTTTAAATAACGCAGGGGTCTGCAATCTACAACACTTAGGCAAATCTGGCCTGCTGTCTGTTTTGATAAAGTTTTATTGGAACACAGTAATGCTCATTCATTTAGATATTGTCTATGGTTGCTTTTGTGCTATAATGACACTGTTGAGTAGTTGTGACGAGAACCATATGGCCCACCAAGTCTAAAATATTTACTGTTTATTCCTTCACAGAAAAAAGTTTGCTGACCCCTGATCCAATTTAATGCTGAGGGAGAAACCATTATTATCCCCTTATACAGAGAAGGAACTTCAGGCACCAAAAGGTGACACAGCTTGTTAGTGGTGCAGCCATGATGTAAACTCCCAAAGTCTGACTGAGAGCTTATGCTCCTAACCAACTATGCTACACTACACTTTAATGAATGTCTTTTGAATATCAATTAATTTCTTTTGGTAAAGAGGCAAATATAATTAATATAATTATCAATATAACTTGTCATCCAAACCAGGACAGCTTTGACAGTGAAAAGAGGTGCAATTAATCACTATATCTGGACATGGGACACAAAGCCTCTCCTGAACAATCTGTGATGTGTGATCACCCTAGAGATAGGAACAGAGATACACAAGACAGAGCAGAATAGATAGATAAAATCATGAAAGATGTTTTATTTTATTTCATAAGCCAAATAAGTGTACTTTCTTGCTTTATAGTCATACACCTATACATTAAGAATACTTTCTTGTGAATTTTTATGTTACTCTCATTAGCTTATGACATTTCATCTTGCTTAAACAATAAAAATAATTCTTACTGCCCAAATACTCCAAGTTATTCATGCTGTATGTGTGTGGGGGGATAGGGGAGGGGGCGAGTTCTGTTTAGTATTCCACTCTACTCTCAGGTGGCTTATAAGGTGAGAGGAGACATGGGCTAGACAATCCATAGAAATGGCATTATGCACGTGAGGAAAAAAACGTGTAGAATCATCTGTGCAGCAGACGTGTGCAGATGTGTGATAGCTACTTACTTTGATACGAATTTATAAGCCAAATACTGCCTTCAGTCAATCAAATACAATAAAAATACATCCAAAACTGGTGGTTCTTATAGATTATTCTAGAAAGGATATGCAATCAATGAGGGAAAGCACATACAATGGAAAAAAACAAGACACCAAGGATGGAGCCCTGGAAAATTCCAACTGGTGAGGGATAAGAGAAAGAGGGCTTGATGATGCGAACGGAGGAGAGAGGGAGAGAGAAGATCAAGGGGGAATGGTGTCAGAGGAACTAACGGCAAAATATTTCAAGTAGAGGGAAGCATTAAATATCAGATGCAACCAAAAATCCACTACGATAGGGAAAAAAAATGTCCCTTGGATTAGATAAGAGTAAGATGGCCTTTTTAGAAATTGTTTCACAGTAATGATGAAGACAGAGCCCTACGGAATTCTACTGAAATATAAATGTGGACTGAGGAAGTAGAAACACCAAGGTAATACCAATTTTCAAGAAGCTTGTATATTAAAGGAGAAAAAGATGATGAATCAGGTTACAAGCTGGTATTTTTAATATACAAAATAATTTAAGCAGGTCAAGGACTGAATTATTTCCTGAGACACATATGTCTTCAGACAACTATAAAGACACAGATCAAAAACCCAATAGAAAAACAGGCTGGTACCTCAATAATAATTAAAGATATGTAAATTAAACAATGAACTTTTTCATATTGATAAGAATTTTTTTTAATTTTTTTTAACGTTTATTTATTTTTGAGAGAAAGAGACAGAGCGTGAGGAGGAGAGGGACAGAGAGAGAGGGAGACACAGAATTGGAAGCAGGTTCCAGGCCCCGAGCTGTCAGCACACAGCCTGATGCGGGGCTGGAACTCACGAACTGTGAGATCATGACCTGAGCTAAAGTCAGACACTCAACCGACTGAGCCACCCAGGCACCCCATACTGATACAATTTTAAGTTGATAGTATCCAATATGAAAAAAATCAAGTATGGAATTATTCACCCATATACATAGATGGGTGGCAGACAATCTAGCAATACTCTCAAATTGAATATGTGCCAAAACAACTTGAAAAAAGAAAAACAGGGACTCCTGTGTGGCTCAGTTGCTAAAGCGTCTGACTCTTGATATTGGCTCAGGTCATGCTCTCGTAGTTCATGAGTTCAAGACCCACATTAGCCTCTGTGCTGACAGCATGGAGCCTGCTTGGGATTCTCTCTCCCCCCACTGCCCCTCCCTACTCTCTCTCAAAATAAATAAATAAACTTTAAAAAAAGAAAAGAAAAACAAAGTAGGAGAGCTTACTTTCTTTACCTGACTTCAAAACTTACTGTTGGTTTACAGGAATCAATGCAAGGTAATATTGGCATGAAAGTAAATCAATAGATAAATGGAACAGAGAGTCCAGAAATAGACCGCCACATACATACTCAGCTGATGTCTATTTAACCCTTGGTATCGGTGGTGCCAGTGGTGGGCAGAGATGCCATGTGGAGTTTGTGGCAAGCCCCAATAGGAGAACACCATAGGCTCCTGGAGTTTTGGAGCAAGGCTGGGCCATCTGCAGTGGACAATTAGATGCTTTTGTGAAACATCTCCTTGCATACTATTGCATCCTGGCAAAAACAGAATGCATGCCCATGGGACACTAAATGACTACTCCACCAGAACTACCCATTATGAGGTAGAACCTGTCAAAACCATCAAATCATGAATTAAGTGGGTTTAGAAAACATCCATTTTAAGATGGAAGTGGTACATTCAGCAACAGCCGGCATAAACAAGCCCATGGCACCCACCACTGTTACATCAGCATCCCCTACAAGGACTTCAGGTTGATGCGTAAATACTCTCAGCTCTTTGTGTGCAAAGAACCAGTAGGCAAAAGGAGGCATCACTATTTCAGAAGAGGTAAATAACCCTGATATCAGTAGAGAGTGGGCTATCAAACAATGTGGGCAGGGAAGAAAACATAGAACTCAGTGATCCACTTAGTACCTCTGGCCCAACTGTGACTGTAAATGTACAGGTTCAGGTCTGAGAAGGGCATTATGGCCAGTGTCTTAGGTCAGCAGAGGTCGCTGCAAATGGATAGTGGAGAAGTGAGGTGATGAGTTATCTACTATGACCCTGGGACCACTATAGCAGCAGGAGCTGTGGTTTATCCCACTAATCTCTCCCTTCTGACTTCTCCCCACAGGCAAAAAGGGACTCAGGAATTCTGGAGGAAGTACTTCACTGATATATAAAAACCAGTATATCTAAACAGAGCAAGGGAAGTAGTATGATAGACATAAAGTTGCATATCCAGACTCTTCTTTAAGGAAGGACTTGATGCTTGGCTGGGGGGAGTGCACTAAGAAGACAACTTCTAGCTGTCAGCTACTTAGAACTAGGATTCCGTTACAGAGAACTGCCTCACCCAAGTTCATGCCCTTTGCAGTGCAGCCTGCATCTGGTGAATGAGCAAGATGGGGGTCCAGAGGCCTAATACAGTGAGTGGGAAAAACACTCACTTCAGAGCTCTTCACCAGGTTCGCAGAAGCTTTGTTGGGCCTGCAATGTATGTAAACTTCGTCCTTTGTCCAATCCTGCATTTCCTCCTTCCTTTCATAGATACTGGGTTTTTTTTAATGTTTTGATTTATTTTTGAAAGAGAGCGAGACAGAGCGTGAACAGGGGAGGAGCAGAGAGAGAGGGACACAGAATCCAAAGCAGGCTCCAGGCTCTGAGCTGTCAGCACAGAGCCCAACATGGGGCTCGAACTCCTGAACCACAAGATCATGACCTGAGATGAAGTCGGATGCTTAACGGACTGAGCCACCCAGGCGCCCCTAGAGTTAATGTTCTATAAACACCAATTAGGTCAAGATGTTTTATAACGTTCTTTAGGTAATATATGTGCTTACTAATTTTTCCTTTTTTAAAAATTTTAATTTAAATACCAGTTAGTTAACAGGGTCTTTACTAACATTCTGTCTAGCTGTTTTATCAGCTGCCTATAGAAGGATGTGAAAATCAATTATGATTGTGGAATTGTTTATATTTCTCCTTAATTCTTTCCACGTTTGCTTCTTATACTTTAGAGCTCTGTTTTAGGTGCATAAATGTTTATGAATGTTTTGTCTTCCTGATGAATTAATCTTTTAATCTTTAAAAAAAATTTTTTAATGTTTATTTATTTTTGAGACAGAGAGAGGCAGAGCATGAACGGGGGAGGGGCAGAGAGAGAGGGAGACACAGAATCGGAAACAGGCTCCAGGCTCTGAGCCATCAGCCCAGAGCCCGATGCGGGGCTCGAACTGACAGACCACAAGATTGTGACCTGAGCTGAAGTCGGACGCTTAACCAACTGAGCCACCCAGGCACCCCTCTTTTAATCTTTTTAAATTGGCCCTCTTTATCTGTTAATAGTTTCATTGAGAAGTCTGTTTTGTCTGCTATAAATATAGCCATTTATGCCTTTGTATGCTTACTATTTGTGTGATACATCATTTTAATCCATTTAATTTTGACTTAATTGTGTTTTTTTATTTATTTATTTAAAATTTTTACTTTTGAGAGAGTGAGCACAAGTGGGGAAGGGGCAGAGAGGGAGACACAGTATCTGCAGCAGGCTCCAGGCTCTGAGCTGTCAGCACAGATCCCGACATGGGTCTTGAACTCATGAACTGCGAGAGCATGACCTGAGGCAAAGTTGGACACTTAACCAACTAAGCCACCCCAGCGCCCCTCTGTGTCTTTTTAAAGTATAGATCTTGTGCAGAGCTAAAACTGGGTCTTGCCTTTTTATCCATTATGAAAATCTCTGCCTTTTAATTTGAGAGTTTTGTCAACTAACTTTTAAAGTAATGATTGTTAAGATTGGGTTTAGGTCTACTACGTTATTATTTCTATTGTTTGTCTCCTTTGATTTTCTTCTTTTGCATCTCCCTTCCTATTTCTATTATGCATTTTTTTAAGTTTATTTATTTTGAGAGAGACAGAGACAGCACAAGTTGGGGAGGGGCAGAAAGAGCAGAGAAAGAACCCCAAACAGGCTTTGTGCTGCTGGAGTATAGCTCCACACAGGGCTCAAACTCACAAAACTGTGAGATCATGACCTAAGCTGAAACCAAGAGTTGGATGCTTAACTGACTGAGCCACCCAGGTACCCCTCCATTATGAACTTTAAAATTAAAAATTTTTTTTTCTACTGACTTATTTCAAGTTCAATGACTTCCCTGTCATTTACATTCTGCTGGTAAACTTATCCAGTGAATTAAAAAACTTTTTTAAAATATTTGTTTTAATTTTGAGAGAAAGTGAGTGTGCAAGTAGGGGAGGGGCAGAGATAGAGGGGGACAGATGACCTGAAGCAGGCTCCACACTGACAGCAGAGATGGGGCTCGAACTCACAAACCACAAGATCATGACCTGAGCCAAAGTCAGATGCTTAACCAATTGAGCCACTCAGACACCTCTCCAGTGAATTTTAAATTTCAGACATTGTACTTCTAAGTTCTAGAGTTTTCTTTTGGTTTTTCTCCAGTTTCTATTTATTTGCTTAGTTCTTAAAAAATGTGTATTCACTGTAAGCATATCTTTATTTCACTAAGCAGTATTATAATACTTATATTAATATCCTCATATGCTCATCCTAACTTTTGGATTGGTTGTCTCTTTTCTTGAATAGGGTCACATTTTCCTAATTGTTTAACTGTCAAGTAAATTTTTCTTGTATCCTAGATATCATGAATGATAAGTTGCGGAGAGTTTAGATTCTGTTATATTTCTCTGAAGAGTGTTAACATTTTTGTTTTAGCAAGTAATTAGCATGGTTGAACTCAAACTTCAAACTAATTCTGTGGGGCAGCAGCACAAATAAAAGCTCAGTTCTCTTGTCTTTAGTTGAAACATTAGGAGTCTGTGCCAAATATGCATGGTTCAGAGATCAGACAGGGATTTGGGCAGAGTTTATTCACAGAATTTGGGTTGCTCCTTCTTTGAGTCTTTCTTTTCTGGGATTTTCCTTTCACTTTTCAGTGGCTGTGGTTTCCCTGAAACTCAGCCCTGTACTTTTTCATCTCCAAAAGACTGAATGTTTTCTATCAAATTACCCACCTCTGCCACACCAACTTTAGCATATCCTCAGGATAAAAGCTGTGATCTAACTTACCATTCCCTTCTTCCAAATTTCAACTCTTTTCCATAATCTGCTTTTGTTCACTCTCCAGTACCTTCAGGTCATTGGTTTTGTGTGTGTGTGTGTGTGTGTGTGTGTGTGTGGTTTTCCAGAGTTTATAACTATTATCTGTGGAGGGTCAGGATCAGTAGGAATCTACTTGGCCATACCACTAATGAAAACTCATTACAATAAAATAAAATCAATTCATGAAAATAGAAAAATTACTTAGAAAAACATAAAACTTACTCTTAAACGGACAATCTTGAATCACCATCCACATAATGATAGTGATATTTTGCATTTTCTAACATATGTATTTGTGTGTATAAACATTATCTTTATATTAAAGAAATGTCTCAGAAACATTTTCAAATACTTTTAAATTTTAACAATGATTTATACCAGTGTTTCTCAAAGTGTGGTCCCCAGACCAGCACCATCAGCATCTCCTGGGAAGTTATTAAAAATGCAAATTCTCAGCCTCCCACCCCCTACTGTTCCAGACCTACTGAGTCAGAAACTTTGTGGATGGGGCCCATTTCTAATGTCTGTGTTTTTTGTTTTTTTTTTTTAACGTTTATTTATTTTTGAGACAGAGAGAGACAGAGCATGAACGGGGGAGGGTCACAGAGAGAGGGAGACACAGAATCCGAAACAGGCTCCAGGCTCTGAGCTGTCAGCACAGAGCCCGACGCGGGGCTCGAACCCACGGACCGTGAGATCATGACCCAAGCCGAAGTCAGACGCTCAACCGACCGAGCCACCCAGGCGCCCCTCTAATGTCTGTGTTTTAACAAGCCCTCCAGTCAATTTTGACACATGCTATCATTTAAACTCACCTCTGTATGTCTATTTTCTTTCATTCTTCATCTCCCATAATTTTTTAGACATCCTTTCTTCAGTCATTGATGCTAACATTTAATTCCTTTTTTATCGTACACGCTGGCTTTCAAACACTTATTTCCACTGCTCAGGCATACATACCTATATTCCTCACTGTCCCAGGTATGGTACTATTATGGGTTCTCCACAAGGTGTGGGAAATTTGACCTAGTCATCACATGCAACTGTTTTATCCTTCTAAAAAGTACAGACTTTCCACAGCTCTGGAAAGTGAAGATTCATTCTGTGTTTGGTGCCAGGCTTCCACCTGGTTACAAATTACTGATGGAAAATGGCTTTCACATTGCGTTTTCCTTCTCTGAAAGTAAATAAGTTACTTAGAAATGAGGGTATAACATTCATGAGTTGATTTTTCAATACACACGTGTATATACACACACATTTCATTCTCAATACTTATATCTGTTAATTCTCTGAAGTGAGGAGATCAAGAAGGCAGGAATTTGAATGGGAAATATTTGCAAAGATGGCACTTAACCACATATTCGCTGAGGGGCCATCATTATACTAGCCTAGTATCCAGATGAAATATTTATTGAGCAGAACTGACCACTAAAAAAGTCTTGCTTATTAACCCGTATGTTTCTTCTGAAGAACAAATGAGGTAATGTAGTAAATGTGCTGTAAAAATGTAAAAGGGGACATACATGCCAAATATTATTATTACCTTATATTATGAAACCATTTTTGTGCTTAAGTCACTGTTTTTAGTGTAACAACTTAAATTTTAATACAATTCAGCTGTGTTTTTTATCTATGACTCGTGAATAAAAAATAATAATAATAGGGGCACCTGGGTGGCTCAGTCGGTTAAGTGTCCAACTTCAGCTCAGGTCAGGATCTCACAGTTCGTGAGTTCAAGCCCTGCAGCAGGCTCTGTGCTGATAGCTCAGAGCCTGGAGCCTGCTTTGGATTCTGTGTCTCCCTCTCTCTCTGCCCCTTCCCTGCTTGCGCTCTGTCTCTCTCTCTCTCTCAAATAAACATTAAAAAATTATTTTTAGGGGCACCTGGGTGGCTCAGTCGGTTGAGCGTCCGACTTCAGCTCAGGTCAGGATCTCACAGTTTGTGAGTTTGAGCCCCGTGTCGGGCTCTGTGCTGACAGCTCAGAGCCTGGAGCCTGTTTCAGATTCTGTGTCTCCCTCTCTCTGCCCCTTCCCCGCTCATGCTCTGTCTCTCTCTGTCTCTCAAAAATGAATAAACGTTAAAAAAATTTTTAATAAAAAATATTATTTTTAATTCAAAAAATAAATAAGTATGCAGTGGAAAATAGGTCCCATGTGCAAACTCAAATTGATCCATAGTACCCTCTGGAATGCATGCTTTTTTTTTTTAATGTTTACTTATTTTTGAGAGTGAGGGAGACACAGCATGAGCAGAGGAGGGGCAGAGAGAGAGGGAGACACAGAATCCGAAGCAGGCTCCAAGCTCTGAGCTGTCAGCACAGAGCCTGATGTGGGGCTCAAACCCACAAACTGTGAGATCATGACCTCAGCTGAAATTGGGCGCTTAACCAACTGAGCCACCCAGGTGCCCCTGGAATACATGCTTAAGAATGATTCTGAGGCCACGTCTAGATTCACTCAGAATGAGTGTGGTGACCCATTAGCAATGTTTGCTATTGGGCAAGAACAGGAAGTAGTGGCATTTGTTACAATACATTTGAAACCCCAGATTGAGGTGTTTGTATATACGTGCTCTGAATATGAGACAAAACGGAGTGACTGTTCAGAAAAGCACTTTCATTCACCTAAAATCAAAATTTATCTTCAGTCGTTTTAAAAAATAGCATATAGAAGAAACACAGTACAGAATTATAGTTGTAATTCATTATTTTAATAAAAGGACGTGTGTTTGATAGGAAAAGTCTTTGTGAATTCAATATCAAGTTTAATGCCATATCCTCAGATTCACCACCCTTCCTAGAAACTTTTACTTTGTAAACAACACCATGGAGTGGGCTCAGTGAAAATTTTAATCAGTGTTGATGTATGCATATTAAAAGGACTTTAGTTGTGAAAATAATACATTTACATTGTTCAAAAATTCATATACAGGATATAATAAAAAGGAGGTCTCCCTCCAGTCCCAGCTCCCATTCCTGTACTCCTGTGCTCATAGAAACCACTATAAGGTTTCTTATATATTTTTTCAAACCAAGTCTATTTACATACAAATATACGTATACATATATACACACATACATATATACACACACAGAGACAGGCAAATGCACACCCTTTTGTACAAAAGTGGGAACATACTATACACACAGTTCAGCAATCTGCTTTTTTCACTTAACGATGTATCTTGGACATCATTCCCCACCAGCACCTGTGCATCCTCAGCTGCTTTCATTTTTTGTCTTAATTTTCTGTTAATATTTTTTACATAAATAACCTTTAGGAAGTTTGCAGCTGATGCAGAAGCTAACAAAGACATTAAGAAAGAGAGAGGTGATAATATCAAAGATCAGGCTCATACCAGTGGCCACATACCTTTATACATGGAAATTAACAGATATGCAAATTAAATTCTCATATGCGGTGCTTAAGTACACAAAACTCAAGCAACTCAGGAATTTAGCATATGTAATTTGCTTCTCTACTGCTCTGATTTTTCAGCTTATTAACATTTTTAAAAGCTTTATATTTTGGTCTGAACACATAAATAATTAATAATTGAGAACTTTTAAAACAGTATTTTCTATAAAAGGTTGGTAGCAAGTTTAAACTCTCCATCCATTGCTTCCCTGTAAGATTCATTTTCAAATTCTCTCGTATGTAACGAGGTGTGACTTCTTATTAAAGGCTTTCTAACATCCTTAAAATTCAGACTTCTTCTAAGGTTAAATAAAACCTCTAGTTAAAAGGTTTTCCCAGATTAATTTCACTGAGATTTTTCTTCTGAATGAGTTTTCACGTGTTTGGTAAGGGATGCATTTTGTTTGAAAGCTTTTCCACATTCATTACATTCATAGGGTTTCTCTCCAGTGTGGGATCTCTGATGTATAACAAGTTGTGACTTTACATTGAAAGCTTTTCCACATTCATTACATTCAAAAGGTTTCTCCCCAGTATGAGTCCTCTGATGTACAATGAGATGTGACTTTTGGCTAAAAGCTTTCCCACATTCATTACATTCATAGGGTTTTTCCCCAGTATGAACTCTCTGATGTTGAGTAAGGCCTTCAATTTGTTTGAAGGCCTTTCCACATTGGTTACATTCAAAAGGACTTTCACCTGTATGAGTTCTCGTGTGGTAAGTAAGAGATGAGCTATGTCCAAATGCTTTTCCACATTCATTACATTTGTAGGGTTTCTCCTTAGTATGAGTTCTTTGATGTATAATGAGGTGTGACTTCTTGCTGAAAGCTTTCCCACATTCATTACATTCAAAGGGCTTCTCACCTGTATGAATTCTCATATGTTTAGTAAGGGACGAGCTATACTTAAAAGCCTTTCCACATTCATGACATTCATATGGTATTTCACCTGTATGAGTCCTCACATGTTCTGTAAGAGATGAGTTATACCTAAAGGATTTTCCACATTCCTTACATTCATAGGGCTTCTCACCTGTATGAGATCTTACATGTTGAATAAGGTTTGAGCTGTGTCTAAAGGTTTTCCCACACTCAGTACATTTATAGGGCTTTTCCCCAGTATGAACTCTCAGATGGTCAGTGAGGGCATGTTTATGACTGTGGGCTTTGCCACACTGAGTACACTCATATGGCTTTTCTCCAGTGTGAGTTCTCTGATGCACAACGAGGTGTGACTTTTGGCTAAAGGCTATCCCACATTCATCGCATTCATATGGTTTCTCCCCAGTATGAATTCTCTGATGGTCAGTGAGTCCTTGCTTGTGACTGAGAACCTTCCCACACTGATTACATTCATAGGGTTTGGCTTTAGCTTGAGTTTTGTCACACTTAGTAGATGAGCTACGGCTGGATGATTTCTCATGTTTCTTTCCAGTTTGAATTTTGTCGCATTTAGTATGGGATGAGCTATGATGAGATAATTTCTCATGTTTCTTGCCAGTTTGAGTTTTGTCATGCTTATTAGATAAGCTATGGTTGGATAATTTCTGTTTCTTTCCAGTTTGATTTTTGTTTTTCTTTGTATCAGGTAAGCTATGGCTGAAAGATTTCTTGTGCTCTTTAGTTACATTAGGTTTCTTTTTTGCATAGTTTCTTATATGACCAAGTAAGTCTAAATTCTGTTTCAAACTCTTTCCATGTGAATCAAATTTAAGCTTTCTTTTTGAAGGAACATGTTTTGTACTCACATTTATTTCCCCCAATGAGCTACATTCATGGCCTTTCTTCTTAGTCAGACTTTTTTTCTTGAATGCAACTTCCCTAAGGAGTTTGTTTTGAGATTCCTGGTGATTCACTAGCTGGTCGTTATCTTGCTGGACTTCTTCTAAAATGGAATTCAATGAGACATTCTTATGAATCTTTTCACTCTCATATTTTGAACTACAACTTATAAAACAAATGCCCTATTGTGGGGTTGAATCTTTATTCAAGCTTCACATCCCAAGGTGAATGAAATATCAAATGTAAATGTCCCTAAGCTTTTGGACTTGAGGGGAAAGTGCTGTAGGGAGCACTTCCAAGTGCTTATCCAAGAAAAGATAATTGACAATAGCAATTAGAAAAAATTTTGCCCGTTTACAAATATAACCTTGTAACCTGGGATAGATGATAAGATAAACTGAAGGACCAGTGACTAGGTAATAGATGAAGTTAAAAGAGCTTGTGATTGTAGTTGGTATTTTTTGAGGTTTCTCCACAGCCCAAGCTTCCCAGCTTTGATAACTGCCAATTCATTCACAGTATTTGGCTCCCACAGCCTGTACTACATTAATTCAGCTCTCTATGGTCACAATTGGAGACACATCTGGCTCAATCCAAAGTGTCCAATATGAGTCTTCCTCCTAAATATTTAGACTCTAGTTTGTCTCCATTGGGTTTTTATAATGATATAAAACGAGTAATAGTAAAGTCATATCTTCCCTGTGTAAACAGAAAGTTCATCAGTATGAAGAACGAAGCATACATCCACAAAGAAGCAGAGATGTTAGATCACATGTTCTCAAAGGGACCATTTATCTAATCCCAATTCTGGATGGCTTTCCAGTTCCTAGTTCTAATCCCTGGTAGGGTCAGGCTGACATATCCACCTTTAGGTTACAAGAGATAAATCTAAGTCCTTATAGTAAATTCCTCGATTTACTTAGGCTAGCCTGAGTAAATTTTTGTTACTGCCCTCCAAAGAGCCAAAATAGAGAAAATAAGGGAAGTCTACCAAGAAATACTGAACAGCTTATAGGTGACTAAGGGAATAAGCAGGAAAGGGTGTTCCAGTGCTACCACCTACGATCAATATAATAATGACATTCCTGTACTAAAACAAACAAACAACCAAAAAACCCCCGAAAAACTAAAAAACCAACCAAACAAAAAACCCTACAGTTTCTGAGTCCCCTGATGCTTTTACCATGATAAAATTCATAGAAATGAGACTTCTCATAGAAATGAGATTTACACCATTTAGAGTTACAATGTACACATGTATCTGTTTTCCAACAGTTTGCTATGGAGCATACCTTTGTTTCTGTCAGGTCACTCTACTAATTACTAATCATAAATTTTAAGCTTATTCCCAGCTTTAAGTGATTGTTCACATCCTTCCTTCCACCCGTTATACAATTACACATTTTAAGATACCTTCCCAGTGTGTGTTTTCCTTCTCTGAGTCCACCACCCACACTGACACATGGAGGCAATTATGTTTGTACCATTATGATCCAAACTCTGGTTGAAAACAATTGATTGAACAGTGGTAAACATAGGGCCCAAACTAGACCAATACTATTCTTTCTCCTAAGAATTTAGAATTGAAATTCAAAGACCTCTTATAGCTAGGTATGGATATGACATGTGTAAAAATCCAAAAACTTAAGAGTTGGGACTACCATTTTGAGGCAGCTTTCTTCAGTTATGTGTGTGGAAAAGCAGAAAAAGCTTTAGGATGGGAATTAAACAGACTCAAAGAGAGAAACAGATGTAAGAGTCTCAAAGAATATAAGAAACTGAACAGCTGCCTTGGTCATAAAGGAACAACACATGGATAAAGTGAAAACCGGGATCAAACAGAAAAGAGTTTTAGTATTTGGATATAAGCCAGGAAACACCATTACTTTCATGGAGGACTTTGAAGAGATTAGTTCCCATGGGGTAAAAAAAATCAATTTTTGTAGGTATAGATATAGTGGTATAGATATAACAGGGTAGAGTTGCCAGCTGCTTTTTCCTTTAGGAAACTTTAAGTGGTACAAGCATTTTGGGGGAAAGGGTAGAACAAGAGCAAGACAAAGGCAGCCTCTTCCAATGTGCAAGGATTCTGGAGAGGATAGAGGCAAATCTTCTGGGAAGAAAGGGATCAAAACTCAAACCTTTCCCCTTGAGGTGTAACATTATAAGAACCTCTTATAATGATGAAGATTGGCCAGCAGGAAAAAATATAAAGCACTATGAGAGAAATTCACCATGAGGGGAAAAGATAGAATCTGAACTAGTGAAATGGTATAATAATAGGGTAATAATAAAAGAGTTGAGTCTGACAGAGCATATGATTACAATTGTGAGCTTATCCTGGGGCGCCTGGGTGGTTCAGTCGGTTAAGCGTCCAACTTCGGCTCAGGTCATAAACTCGCGGTCTATTGAGTTTAAGCCCCGCGTCAGGCTCTGTGGTGACAGCTCAGAGCCTGGAGCCTGCTTCCAATTCTGTCTGTCTGTCTGTCTGTCTCTCTCTCTCAAAAATAAATAAACATTAAAAAAAAAAAAAAAGACTGTAAGCTTATCCTGAATGTGAGAGAGTAACTAACACTTGAATTTTAAGCTAAAATGACTGAAGTATATAGCTCAATAGACTCAGCAAATCATTGGAAGGAATAGAACAGTCTTTCCTTGAAGCAATTCCAAGTACTATATAGGAAACTGAACTGAGAAGAAAGTCACTATAGCAATGACAAAGATGTATTAAATGATTCAGTATTATTTTTTAGTTGCAACACCAAGTAACAGTGAGAAAAGTAAACACAGCCAAAATTGGAGCCACTAATGGATGGATCGAAAACTCCATGAGGTCCCTTCATTCGCCATTTGAAGGACTAGTCCTTCTGGTTTCAAGAATTTGTGGAGAGCTGGAAAATTCAGAGGACACTTCAAAATATACTGTAAACATTCTGCTAAGTTGGGGGCTATAGTGATGTAAATAATAAGTGAATATTTTAATATTTGGTGGCAACACCTAAGATGAATTACTTAAAAAATGGATTCAACAAATCAGCCTAAGAATTAGAACAATTTAGGTATGAGATAATGTAAAGCTAATTTGGGTGATGTCCGTGAGAAGTGAAGAAAGCAAACAAACAAATCAGGAACTGAAGAGAGGATAGAAAAAGAGAAGGCAGAGAGCAAAGATGCACCGGAACTCCATGGTAGACAGGCCTTAAATCAAAGTAGACCCAGGGCACCTGGGTGGCTCAGTAGGTTAAGGGTCCGACTTCCACTCAGGTCATGTTCTTGCAGTTCGTGAGTTCGAACCCCACGTCAGGCTCTGTGCTGACAGCTCAGAGCCTGGAGCCTGCTTCAGATTCTGTGGCTCCCTCTCTGCCTGCCCCTTCCCCCCTCCTCTCTCTCAAAAATAAAATAAACGTTAAAAAAATTTTCAAAGTAGACCCTGATAAAAATATGGAAGGTGAAAGGAAGCTCTAATTTAGAAAGAAATATAAAGCTTTCCATTTCTGACACTCTGAGAATGAGCTTTCCTGTAAAGTAGGTAAAAATATGAGTGCAACACAAAGAAACTGGAGATTTATCTGGACAAGATAAATTTTTCTTGAAAGTCACCCATGTAGAATAAGTAGCTTGTATTTGCACAAATGATTCTTTTGAGGAAAATACAATAGAAAAAAAAAAAAAGAACAGAGAGCAGGAGACAAAACCTTAGGGATACTTCAGCAAGTGGAAAGAAGAGAATCTGGTGAAATAAATGTAAAGAAGCACTTAGAAGATCAGATTTAAGTGGTATATAATTTAAGCTAAGTAGGCAAGAATTTCATGCTGATCGAAACTATTAAAATATGCGCTGGAAGGTAAGCAGGGGTTACTTTAAAGCCAGAAATTTACATAGAGACACAAAATCTGTAGGATTTGACTGTAGAGGTTAAGGAGCAAATGGAAATGATGATTCATTATAGACCACAGGTCTGGAGCATTTTCACAGTGAAAGAAGGGAAGTGGAAAGTAATTAAAGGCAGGGAGCATCATGCCAAGAGATTTGGAAAGAGGATGGACCCAAGAAGGTTTGAACACATAAGGAGAGAAATATATCATGGAGTCCCAGAATTTGACTGGATGAAGGAAAATATACTGAAGATATTAGTAAAAAAGGAGATAATAAAAAACAGCACTGCTTTAAACAAGGTAAGCAGTGATGGGACTTTGAGAACAGCTAACAGGAGTCACTGCTCCTCCTGGAAGCTGAGCAATGGAGAGCATAAATGAGGAAAGATGACTGACTATATATGGAAAGGTCAGTTAGGCATCTGAGGTATGGTATCAAAGGTTCAGAACTCTAGTTGTCACCTTTTTCCTACCACAATATGAATGGTGTGGCATACTGTATTACTGTTCCCTGTGGAAAGATTGTACCTCCCAGGCCCCTGCATGCCACTTGAATCCTCCTGGAGAAGGGCTGTCCATTCCTACCCTGCTGAGCTTAGGAGTGGCCAGGTGATCTGCTCTAACCAATTAGCCAATAAAATGTGAGCAGAAAGAGACATCTACCACTTCCATTCAGTAGTTTTAAGTCAACAAGTGGTTCTACTCATTCTTCTTTCCTTGTGACATGAGAGCAGGATTTACCAAATAGGGGCTGCTCTTTCGATGTAGGTCCTAAGGATAATGTGGAATAGGGCTACAGCATGAGCAAGAAACAAATCTTTCTTGTTGGAAGCCACTGAGATTTGGGGGTCATTCCTTAATGGAGCATAACTTAGCCTAAGCTAACTGATGCAAGTGGTATAAGCAAACCCCCATACGTGAACACAGGCTTACAACTACAGTGAACCTCATATGAGAACCTCACACGTAGACAGGTTCACAGACAGAAGAGATATTAGAATCTCCAAGGTTAGAGAATCTTTGTAGTTTGAACTCCTTCTCCCCCAGGAGAGGATATTTTTCAACTGCTACTCCTGGTTAAGAAAGAAAGGTCTCAAATATTTAAGATTTTAAAAATAAATTATTCATTGGGTTGGCTGGGTGGCTCAGTCGGTTAAGCGTCCGACTTTGACTCAGGTCATGATCTCACGGTTCATGAGCCCCGCATCAGGCCCTCTGCCGTCAGAGCGGAGCCTGCTTCGGATCCTCTGTCTCCCTCTCTCTCTGCCCCTCCCCTGCTCATGCTCACTCCCTCTCAAAAATAAACATTAATAAATAAATAAATAAATAAATAAATAAATAAATAAATAAATAAATCATTGAAGAATTGCAAAGTCACCACCAAAAAACTAGGAACTTACTTCCATTGGTTCCTATTTGCTTGGGTCTTGCTATTTCACTGGGACCACCTTGTCTAGGTTTTTTGCCCTTCCCCAACCATGGCTCTTCTCCTTTTTCCAACTTGGAGATCATGCCTGGTTTGGGAGCTTGATAACCTGCTCACGAGAAATGGTACAAATTGAGTGTTAGGAAAACAAACATCCCAGAAATCAAACGCTAATATTTGGACTTCAGAGCCTTGAAAGAATTAAGAATATACGGCTTCTTAAATTTCACAATGGCTGCCCATGTACCCTATCCAAGGAGATCTTCCATTTTGGAGACAGGGGCACAGTATCTTGAGTTGTACCCAAAAGGGATCACAACTCTTTGATTCATAATAACCATGGCCAAATTTATCAAGAACTTCAGAGAGAAGGTATCACCATGCACACATTTTGAATTATGAAAGAACTGTCCTTACCCATTGAGGCAAGGTTGCTGTAGTTCTCCAGCATCACATCCTTATACAGGTTCCTCTGGACAGGATCTAGTTGCTCCCATTCCTTCTGGGTAAAAGCCATAGTCACATCTTTGAATGTTACTGATCCCTGTAATAGCAATACTTCTATTCAGTCTAATGTTATTCACATTAGTGAGTGATTTGGACAAGATAATAATGATTTGTTCTTAGCTCAACCATTCAATTTGATCATGATGTTATAGTGGATACTAATTCTTTACTCAATTACGCATTTTTTGAGAGGCAAAAATCATATTAAGAAATGTCCCTATTATGGACTGAATGTTTGAGTATCCCCAAAATTCATACGCTGAAACCCTCCCCTCCAATGTGATGGTATTAGGAGATAGGGCCTGCAGGAAGTAATTAGAATGGGATGAGTTCATGAGGGTGGAGTCTCCATGAATAGGATTAATGCCCATATAAGAGTCACAAGACAGCTTGCTTCCTCTCTCTGCTCCTTCTGCCAAGTGAGGGTACAAGACGTCTGCAACCTGGCAGTTGGTCTCACCAGATTCCAACCAGGCTCACACCCTATCTTGGACTTCTCGCCTCCAGAACTGACAGCAGTAAATTTCCGCTGTTTATAAGCTACTCAGTTGATGGTACTTCATTGTAGCAGCCCAAACTGACTAAAACAGTCCCACTTGTGAATTTGTTTATTCAAGAGGATAAAGAGTGAAAAAAGTCATACAATTATCAGAGAGAAAGACAATTACCAAAACAAACAGAATCAGTCTTTACCTTTTCTTCTATAACAAAAAACAGTGGAATAGTGTTTATGAGGTAGAAGAATTGAGATCCTTGATTTTTAGAACCAGCCAAAAAATCACCTATATTTGGAAGCAAAAGTAATGTATTTTAGGCATGTAAGGATGCAGAAAATATAATACGTATATATTTTAGAAATAAAGAAAAGGAGAGGGACAGGGAAGGAGGAGGAGGAGAAGAAAAGGAGTGATTTTTAAAAGAAGGAAAAGTGAATCAGAATAAAGATTTCAAGATTGGGAAGGACATAATGTACAAGAAAGAGCTGTGAATAATAAAACCAGTCAAATGTCTAGTTACATCCAAGTAACTTGATAATCTTCTTGTACAACTGTTACAAAAGTCATTAAAATCAAGAGTCGTGACTTAGGGGCACCTGGGTGGCTCAGTCGGTTAAGTGTCTGACTTTGGCTCAGGTCATGATCTCGCCGTCCATGAGTTCAAGCCCCGCATCAGGCTCTGTGCTGACAGCTCGGAGCTTGGAGCCTGCTTAGGATTCTGTGTCTCCCTCGCTCTCTGCCCCTCCCCCACTCGTGCTCTGTCTCTCAGAAATAAATAAACGTTAAAAAATTAAAAAAAAAAAAAGAGGCGTGACTTAAGAAAATAAACAGGAATATAACTGGTAAGGGTGGGGGATGGGGAGAAATTAAAGCATGTTTAAGATCTCTTATTAGGCAGGTGAGAGGAGGAGACACAGCTACTGGAGAAGTTTGCCACTAATGAATACACGCTTGAACAGATTTGTTTCACATTGAAAAATAACTCCCTACCTCCATAGACCACCAATCAATTAGCTGTGTATGTCACCAATCTCTGACCTGACAAACCTCCAGTCATGGACATCTAAGAAGTCCCATCATTGACTGTCACTGGCCTCTCAATCACTGAGAGACTGATCCCAACAAAGTCCCCTATCAGTAACAGCAACAAATCTCCCCAGACGCCCCCACACACTCCAATCACAAAATCCCACAGGTCTCTCAACTATGGATACCTAAAGAACACATCAGTCTCTTCTCTGATGCAACCCCAAATCCCGACTCTACCAGTCTCCAATCACTGACGCCAACAGACCTCCACCAACAGTGGCGTTTACAGAAACCCGAATCAGTACCAGCCAACTTCACTATACCTTCAATCTCTTTAGCCATTCCCTTCACCTGCTTGCTTTGCCTGAAATCTACCTTCTCCTGAGGATCCTGCTCCCTTACAACGCTCCCTGCTGGAGGTTATTTGGTTTGGCCCAACCATCACTCGTGTATGTCACGGCCTGAAGATGAGGTCAACGATAACTTTCAACTATTCTTCATTCATCCTTCAAAATCCCTATCATGTTTAGAGTATCACCAGACTTCAACCCATTAACCCTCCATTTCAACGATTAACTAGAAGAACTCACAGCCTCGCCATATAGTTGTACTCAGAGCTACGATGTAGTACAGCTAAGAAAAGGTGCATGGGGTGAAGTCTAGAGGAAGCCAGGCACAAGTATCCAAGAGTCCTCTTCCAGTGGAGTCACACAGGACACACATGATTCCTCCAGAAATAAATCGTGAGAACACGTGTGAAATGGTGTTTCCCAAGGAAGCGCCGTAGAGACTCAGTGGCACTCACGGGCACCCTCTGCCTGGCACACACAAAAGTCCCAGGTCCCCAGAAGGAAATCAGGAGTTCAGCATAAACCGCATTGTTTACATCGTTTAGTTAATTAAATGTTTTATTTATTTTTGAGACAGAAAGAGACAGTGGGCGGGAGGAGGGGAGGGGCAGAGAGAGACACACACACAGAATCTGAAGCAGGCTCCAGGCTCAGAGCTGTCAGCACAGAGCCTGACGCGGGGCTCAAACTCATGGATTGTGAGATCATGACCTGAGCCGAAGTCGGACGCTTAACCGATGGAGCCACCCGGGCGCCCCTACATAGTTTAGTTCAGGCACGGGGAGCCACTTTTATCATTTCTGGGAATGGTGCAAAGCCTACTGCAGTCTAAGTTCTCAGATGTCAGCCAAAGGTCAACCTTGCAAGCAGGCTTTTCTAAGGACAGCTGTTAGGGGCCACTTATGTCAACTCTTCCGCACAGTAATTCTGCCTCATTCACTGCAAACCTGAACACCAGCCTCCTCTTCCCTACAGCTCCTCCACTAACTGCATCAATGCAGAAGAGCCCTTCCACACCCTGGCCTTTCTCTTTCCTGACTCCAACAATCTTTTCTTCTACCCAAACTCAGCCACTGATACGTCACCCAGGCATTCTTTAGACCCTTGCCACATACATTACAGCACCTCTACTTAAAACACTGAAATCTCTACTTAAAACACTGTCCTGCCAGCTTACTTCTTCTAGTACCTTCCATGTCAATATTTCTCCAAATACATTCGGCCCTCATACCCATCAATCCTAGCCATTTTTTCACAATCTTCCATTGCCACGCAGCCTTACTTTTCACCTGTCCCGTTTAGATTTAGTTCTAACACCATACACACTCCACGGAAAACAGCTTTCACTTCCTTGCCCCTCTTCTTCTCCACTGTACTTCCCTAGCAAAGCCTCAAACTTAAACCCAACTTAATCTCTGCCTGCAACCTTGCAGTTAAACACTCCAAAAGAAAAAAGTCAAACAACTGTGCTGACTGGACTCACTTCAAATTATTGCACATATCTCAAATGGGCACCCAATACTGAGAGCTTCCTGTTCATCTTTCCAAGATGATTATTCCAAACATTCTCCTCTTTCTCTCTGAAATCTGCAGCACCTACTCCTTTCCCACTGTCAGCTGATGAATTTGCCTCACACTTTCAAAGACAAAATAAATGTACGTGAACAAGAACTACCTTGCCTTGTTACCACCAATTCCACCAATCTGTTTCCAAACCCCTATCATCTGTCTCCTTTCTGTTGAAATGGAAGACGTGTCCCTTCTGTCACTGAAGGCCAGTTTCTCCACTTATGCTTTGGATCCTATCCTCAACTGCTTTCTTGAGGAGTTCACCCCCTGCAATTAACCTCTCTCTTTTGTGCCACCTATCTTTCCCTTTCTACTGAATCGTTCCTATTGACATACAAAGTTGCCTTAATATCATTCATCCAATGAAAACTGTCTCTTAATCACATGTCCCATCCAATGCCAATTTATTTGCTCCTTTTACCAGCAAAACTCCTGGTGTTGTCTATACTCTGTCTCTATTTCATCACCTCCATTCTTTCGACTCATTCCAACAGGATTTTACCCTCATCGCTCCACGAAAAAAACCTCTTCTTAATCAAAATAACCATTGAGCTACATCTTGCCAAAGTCAAATTCTCTGCAGTGATAAGTCTGGGACTCACAAGAGCTTATGACACAACTGACTCGCATGGTCTTGAAAAGCTTTCTTCTTTAAGCTTCTTTGACACCACATTTACAATTTTCATCATATCTCAGTGGCTACTCCTCACTCTCCCTCTTTTTCTGTTCTTTTCCAAACCTCTAAATGTAGGAGTGACCCAGAGCTCTGTCCTTGGTCCCTCTTTTCTTCTCTATCTGCGTCCTCTCTGCAGGTGACCTCATCCAATCTTATGGCTTCAAGCACCATCTTTATGCTTGACGTCTTTCATTATGAATTCTCCAGCTCACACCTCTCCGAATTCTAGATTCATGCATCTAATGACTATTCAACATCTCTACTTGGGCATGTAATGGGCGTCTTGATGTGGCCAAAGCAGAACCACTGTCATCCACTTCTGGCTCCCATTTATATCCACCAAATCTGGTCGTCTTCAACACAACCCTTTCGCAGAAAAAGGAAGCACCCTTTATCCGGTTCCTCAAGCCAAAAGTCTAGATGTAAAATCTTGATTCTTCTCTTCCCCCATGTTTCATATCAGCTCATCAGGAAGTCCTACTGGCTCATCTCTAGATGTATTCTGAATCTGATTTTTCATTCCCTTGCTACGACCCTATTCTAAACCATCATCATCGCTTCCCTTTCACTACTCAATAAACCGCTAAAGGACCTCTGCACACAGACAGGGACAGTCTGGTCTCCAACTACCACAGGCACCGTAATAGACTCCCATAGACCACACATTGCCACACACCTCCCCAATCTCTGACACACCACGAAGCCATTTCTGATCCCCACAGCCTTCCAAACCATGGCCTTTCGGGCCACCCCGCCCCCACCCCGCCCCCCGCCATCACTGCCATCGCAGATACCTCGAAACACGGATTTCCTTAAACTGTGGCACCCACGGACCGCGCAGGCCCCCCATCACTGCCCCACAGATTCCCCCAGCACGCTGACCACCCCTCCCCACGCCAGAAGACCCTCCAGCCTCGCCTCCAATTCCCAAATCGCTCCTCTCAGAGACGGCGGCCACCCTCCAATCACGGACCCCCAACTAGCCCACCGCGGACCGCCCGACCGCCCCGCCCCGCCATCGCACTCACCGCGGCGCTGCCCCCCGGCTCCGACACGGCCATCTCCGCGGCACACCCGGCCCCTTCGGCCGTTCCCGCACCCCTCCTCCGGCCCACGCTCTCCTGCTTTGTGAGGATCGGGTCGCAGGCGGAGGCCGACATGGCGGCTGCTCGAAGCGCGGCCTTAGCGAGCCCGGCGCCTGCGATGGCGGCGCCCCTGGGTATCGCGGGAGGGCGCGGCCATCTTGACCGAGGCTCCGCCGTACAGCGGGGGCTTCGCGCTCCCGGCGCGCGCGCGGGCGGGTGGCCCCGGGACGCCGCGGAGGGTCCCGAGAGCTGAGATGCGAGGCGGCGGGAAGCGTGCTCAGGTACCCACTGCACGGTGCCTCGCGGCGCTCGACACTCCAGCCCCGGCGTCCGGAGGCTCGGCCACGCAAATGCAGAATTCGGAGTCGCCTTTCTGAATCCGGCACTGCAGCCGGTTGCCGGGAACCCCGCAATCACGAGGCCCAGCGCGGGATCCAGACAGCCAGGATAGCAAGAGAGATTGAGGAGGAAGGAGAAAAGGCCCGATCGCTCAGACACCATTGTTTTATAGGGAGAGCGCACTAATCGTCCAAATACACGTCTTTACCTTTACGGTATAAGAACAATGAGGGGAAAAAATGAAGCAGCAGGTTCAATGAACACATCACTCCTCAGTGAGGTCAGCTGAAGCCAAATAATCAAGCAATTAGAGCAGAAATAATTTCTCAATAAGCTATTTGGTGTACCGACGCCGTTCATTTAACAATTATGTGTTGAGCTTTTACTTTGTGCCGGCTAAGTTGCTGTGCTATGCTAGGTAATGGGGAAAGAGTGGAGACCCAGATGGAAACAGCCTTTGTTCGCCCTGATGGAATTTACAATGGGGCAGCGGGCTTGTGAAGTTATCCCAAATATGTGGTTGCTTTTTCCAGAGTCAAACGCACCTTCCATTTAGATGAGTGAACAATTAGTTATCCCTCAGCACTGGCTGCATCGCGGGCTCAATCTTTAGTCTGAATACAATTCTCAGTGCACCTTCGCTGAGCTCATGAGACTCCTTAGGCCACCTAATTTCAGGACAGTTTTCTGCCTAGTCTCCCCATCCTATTATTGAAAAAGTTTTTCTAACAATAATTTGTTGTTGTTGTTCCACAAATCACAGTGGTGTGTTTCTCATTTATTTTCCAACTATCCCAACAATGCTTTCCCTAGACTTGTGGCATCGATTCTAGAGCCTAGCAAAGTATGTTGTAAATATTGTGATAGGCAGAATTCTAATATGGCCCCCATTATCTCTGCCCCTGTTATCACACCTTTAAGAGATCCCCTCTCTTTCAGGAACCTGTGATCTCATACCCATATAAGATCTCAAATGAGTTGACTTTGAGTTCATAAAAAAGTGGAGATGATTCTGGGTGGACCTGACCTAATCAGGTGAGCCCTTGAAAGAGACTGGACCCTTCCTGAAGTCAGAAATTACAAATAGGAACAGGCCTGCAGAGGGGCCACACAGCAAGAACCTGAAATCAGCCACTCAGAGCTGAGAGTGGTTTTTGGTCTACAACGAGCAAGACAACAGGACCTCAGTCCTCAACAGCAAGGAAATGATTTCTACTAACATTCTGAGGGAGCTAACAAGCATATCTTTCTCTAGTGGAGTCTTTAGTACACAACTCAGCCAGCAGCTTGAATTGAGCTTTGTGTGACCTCGTGTGGGGAATCCAGCCATGCCACCATCAGACTTCTGACCTACTGCAACACTGAGATAATAAATTTGTGTTATTTTTGAGAGAGACAGAGACAGAGTGTGAGTGGGGGAGGGGCAGAGAGGAGGGAGACACAGAATCCAAAGCAGGCTCCAGACTCTAGGCTGTCAGCACAGAGCCCAAAGTGGGGCTCGAACTAATGAATCACATGAACCAAGAGATCATGACCTGAGCCAAAGCCCGACGCCCAACCGACTGAGCCACCCAGGTGCCCCTGATCATTTCTTATGCAGCAAAGACTCAGTGAAAAGTGAAGGCGGGGGTGCCTGGGTGGCTCAGTTGGTTAAGTATCCGACTCCAGCTAAGGTCATCATCTCACAGTTTGGGAGTTCAAGCCCTATATCCGGCTCTGTGCTGACAGCCCAGAGCCTGGAGCCTGCTTCGGAATTTGTGACTTCCTCCCTCTCTGCCTCTCTCCCACTCACACTCTCTCTCTGTCTCTCAAAACTTAAAATAAATGTTAAAAAAAAAAAAAAAGGGACACAGCCCTCTTCCCTGTGTTCCAGACTGAGCATTTTTCTGTCCTTGTACCCTGGGTGTGAGCAGTTCCTTCCCATGCTCCTCAAATACAGTCCTTACTTAAATTGATCCGATGTTACAGTCCCAGTGTTCCAATATTTACATTAAAAAAATAGCTCTCTAGCGTCTGCGTGGCTCAGTCGGTTAAGTGTTTGACTTCAGCTCAGGTCATGATCTCAGGATTTGTGAGTTCCAGTCCATTGTCCAGCTCTGTGCTGACAGCTCAGACCCTGGAGCCTGCTTGGGATTCTGTTTCCCTCTACTTCTGCCCCTCCTCTGCTCACGCTCTGTTTCTCTCCCTCTCTCAAAAATAAATAAACATTAAAAGAAAAAAACTTAAAAAAAAAATAGCTCTTTCTATCTGCTTACAGCTAGTTCAGAAAGAAGAGAGCCAGGCCAGTTTCTGTGGGCTTATGACCTGGTATTCCTTAACATATTGAAACAAATTCCAACAAATCTATACATGTAATGCTGTTCTAAATTGGAACAGTTCTCCAAGCCCCCCTAATTCTAGTAACTGACCAGTATTCCTCAGATACCCTTTGGGGAGCACAGTATTGAGAGAAAGAAATGGGTGGAAAAGATAGGAGAAACAGGATAAGGATATTCGCTGCACTAAACAGGAGGGAGAGCAAGGAAGAGACTATGGCAAAGACAAAATGAGGTAGTAAAGTCACTTGGTGGGAATAGGATGGTGACCAGAAACTCTTCAACTTAGAAAAAAAGTTCCATCATTTCTCCACATGGCAGAGTGAGTCCATTGCCTAATTCAGGACAAATAGGAAAAAAGAACATCTTACAATTAATTTAATTCTGTAAATACAATAAGGATCAATTGTGGATTGCTATTTACACGAGAGTTTCTGTACATGGTAAGACATTTTCAAGTGAGTAAAAAAGTCATAATATCAAAGAGACCCCTGGAAAAGTGTCTCTGCTTCGGATCAACTCTATTATTTCCTTTGCTATCACCTGACCTTACCGGATATATATTTTTTAGGTACCTGAGTTTCTAACTCTGTCTCCTAAATTAGCCTGTATGTTACTTCTTAACTATGTAGAATTTCTTACCATAGTCTCTAGGA